>NC_084823.1:24872037-25172037 GCF_958449725.1 Rosa rugosa
GTTGGGACCGCTCTAGATTTTCTTACTTTTTTTGTAGCCGCTGAGGCATAACAATTTGTAATGAATGTTGCGAAATGAAATAAAGTTTTGAATTGGTTTGTGAGATGTGTTTGTACTGCTAGTACTTTGAGTTATATCTTTCTTTTGCCAATCAATGAAACATTAAAGGAATTAAGATTGGTCCAAGTGCACCACGTAGCGGACGAGGTCCGCTGACGATTGCTGGCGTTGCCAGTTGCCCTCAGTGCTAGACTTGGTAACAATGGTTTGAATAATTCCTCGTTTCATTGATAGCTGATTGATCAGTGTACAAAAGTGGGGTAGTACCCGTTGGGTAGCTTCCCTTAGCTAAATATTGAACAAAAATTTAGCTAAGTCAAGATGCTCCTGGGTAGCGGTCTGACTATTTGTAGTAATACCGAAGGTGTTCGGTATTCCAAGGGTGGGTCGACGTGACGCCATCCTTGTCCATTAAGTAGAAGGTGCCTGGGCTAACGACTTCCACAATTTTGTATGGGCCTTCCCAAGTTGGGCGGAGTTTTGTTGGTGGCGGAATGACTTCCTTCATTACCCAGTCCCCCAATTGGAGGTTCCGGGCCTTGACTCTGGCGTTGTAGAAACGCGATACCAGCCTTTTGTTTTGCAAGTTGTGCAAATGGGCCTTGTGTCTTTTTTCTTCTAGGAGGTCCCTGTCCAAGTTGACGCCGTCGCTGTTGGTGTCTGGGCAGTAGCCTTCGACCCTGGCGGTAGGCTGAGTTACTTCAATAGGTAGGACCGCCTCTGTGCCAAACATCATACAGAAAGGGGTTTCGCCGGTGGCGGTAGTTGGAGTTGTCCGGATGGCCCATAGGACTTCTGGAAGCTTCTCCGCCCACAAACCCTTGGCGTTGTCGAGCTTCTTTTTTAGCAGCTTCTTGATTATCTTGTTTGCTGCTTTGACCTGGCCGTTTGTTTGGGGATGGGTGACGGATGCAAAACTTAACTTGGTGCCCAAGTTGGCGGTGAACGATATGAGTTCTTTGTTGTTGAACTGTGTACCGTTGTCTGTAATGATTGTATGTGGGACACCATAGCGGCAGTAGATGTTTTTCCAGAGAAATCGAATGACCTTGGCGGTAGTGATTGCCGTCAGTGGCTCCGCCTCTACCCACTTGCTGTTGTAGTCGATGGTGACGATGATGTACTTGAACTGGCCCTTGGCGGTTTGGAACTTTCCCATCAAATCGAGGCCCCACGTGGAGTGAATCCAAGGGCCGATGATGACTGACAGTGGTTCTGCAGGTGCATGTGGGAGATCTGCAAACTGTTGGCATTTGTGGCAAGACCTTGAAATTTGCCGGGCGTCATCACCAAGTGTGGGCCAGAAGTAGCCCTGTCGCAATGTGCGGTTGGCCAAGGATCTGGCGCCTGAGTGGTTTCCACATTCTCCGCCATGGATTTCCGCTAGGACGACCTTTCCCTCCTCTGGGGTTAAACAGCGGAGGTTGGGATGGGTGAATCCTTGGCGATAAAGCTTGCCATTCTGGATGTTGTAGCGGGTTGCTCTCCGCTTGAGCTGTCTTGCCTGGACCTTATCTTCTGGCAATGTGCCGCTGCGCTTATATGCAATGATCTCGTCCATCCAGCTGGGGTTGACTTCAATGTTGAAGATCTCCGCCAGGGTCTTTGTGATGCTTGGCTTGTCAAGGTACTCCACCCTTGTGTCCGCTGGACTCTGATGTGGCTGGGCGGTTGCCAGTCTCGCCAGTGAATCAGCCTTTGCGTTCTTTTCCCTGGGGATTTGTGTGATGGTGTGAAATTTGAACTTTTTTAGCAACGTTTTGACGTACCCCAAATATGCCGCTAACTGCTGGTCCTTGGCTTGGAAGCTGTCGTTGACCTGGTTAACGACTAATTGAGAGTCGCTGAATATGTTGACGTTGTCAGCCCCTGAGTCAATGGCGAGGAGCAGACCGGCGATGAGTGCCTCGTACTCCGCCATGTTGTTTGAAGCTTTGAAGTTGAATTTCAACGCGTACTCCGCGTTCAGTCCCCCGGGTCCTGTTAAGATGACTCCGGCGCCGCTGGCCTTGGCGCTGGCGGAGCCGTCCACATGCAGGTTCCAGTCTGACTGTAGGGGAGTTGCCTGCTCACCGGTTACCATTTCTGTTCCGGGCTCTGTCTCAGTACCGGGTTCCGGCTGACGCTCGGTGAGTTCAGCGATGAAGTCCGCCATTGCCTGGCCCTTCATGGCGGTTCTTGGCTTGTATTCTATGTCGAACTCGCTGAGCTCAATGGCCCACTTGCTGAGGCGCCCCGAGTGCTCAGGGTTCTGCATCACTTGCCTCAGCGGCTGATTGGTTAACACATGGATTGTGTGAGCCTGGAAGTATTGCCGGAGGCGTCTGGCGGCAACGATAAGTGCGAGGGCCAGTTGTTCCAAGGGAGGATATCTTGTTTCTGCTCCGTTCATGCCTCTGCCGGCGTAGAACACTGGGAGCTCATCTTGGCCTTCCCGCCGGACAATGGCGCAACTTACCGCCGATGCCGAGACCGCTAGGTATATGAATAGTGTTTCTCCTTGCACATGGACAGAAAGGAGAGGGACTGCCGCCAGGTATTCCTTCAGGCCCTGGAACGCCGCCTGACACTCTGGGTTCCAGTCGATGACCTTCTTGTGAGTTGTTTTGAGGAGTTTGAAGAATGGGGCACACTTATCAGTGAGTCGAGAGATGAATCGAGAAAGGGCGGTTAACTTGCCCTGGAGGTACTGGACGTCCACCTTATACTCGGGGTCCGCCAGGTTAATAATGGCCTGTACCTTATCCGGGTTAGCCTCGATACCTCGCTCGCTGACGATGTAACCCAGAAATTTGCTAGCGGTGACAGTAAAGAAACATTTTTCTGGGTTGAGGCGCATACCATAGGCCAGGAGGATGGTTACTATGATCCTGAGGTTTGCCACATGTTCGCTGGCCTTTATGCTCTTAACTAGCATGTCGTCCACGTAAACCTCGATGATTTTTCCCAGATGCTCAGCGAACATGGCGTTCATCAACCGCTGGTAGGTTGCACCGGCGTTCTTCAGACCGAAAGGCATGACATTGTAGCAGTAGAGGCCTTTGTCGGTGGTGAAGGTGGTGCATTCCTGGTCGTTGGGGTGCATCTTGATCTGATTGTATCCGGAGAAAGCGTCCATCATGCTGAGGAGCTCATGTCCGGCTGTTGAATCGACTAGCTGATCAATACGAGGTAACGGGAAACTATCATTTGGGCATGCCTTGTTGAGATTTTTGAAGTCGACACACATCCGCCACTTGCCGCTGGGCTTTTTGACCATTACCAGATTTGAGATCCACTGGGGATAGATGACTTGGCGGATGAACCCAATGTCCTGGAGTTTGGCGACCTCTTCTCCGATTGCCCGGTATTTTTCCTCATCAAAGGCCATTCGCTTCTGCTTGATGGGATAAAAGGAGGGTTTGATGGTCAGTTTATGGGTGATAATTTGAGGAGAGATACCTGGCATGTCCGCGTATGACCATGCAAAGACGGCGGCGTTATCACGTAGGAATTGAGTGAGTTCTGCCTCCACCTCTGGATCTAGTTGGGCGCCTATGCGGACTGTCCGCTCAGGGTGCTCGTCTGAGATGCAGACAACCTTCAACGACGTGTCCGGGTTGACCGGCTCCTTCTTTACATATTTCTCCTCCTCATCCCTAGGATCCTCAAAGATGTTTGGTGGCGGTGCCTCATTACCCACCGTCAGAATTTCATGGCGGCGCGTTGACCGCGCTATAGTTGTTGAATAACATTCTCGTGCCAGCTGCTGGCTTCCCCTCACACAGCCCGTGCCGTTGGGCGTGGGGAACTTCATGAGAAGCATGTACCCGGCAATGATGTACTTGAGCTTGTTAAGCGCTGGTCGACCAATGATGGCGTTGTACGAACTGAAACAGTCGACAATAATGAATTCCGTATGTACCTCCGCCATGCATGGACTAGTGCCAATAACCAGTCGCATGTAATCCGACCCTAGCGGTTATGTGACGTCACCGGAGAAGCTGAGCAGTGGCTCGTGATCCTGGAGTAGTTTTTTGTTCCGCTTGAGATGGCCGTAGCAACGGTTGAAGATGACGTTGACAGCGGACCCGCTATCCACCAAGATTCTCCCCATCGAGAATTTGCCAAGAATGGCATCAACCAAGAATGGGTCGTCATGGGGTAAATGCACTCCGCGCTCCTCCTCCTCTGAGAAGGTAATAGGTTCCCAACCTGATCTTGGGAGTTTGGCGGATCTTTCGTAGCGGATGTTGCAGACTTCCTTCGGATGATTAGCGCGTGCATAGCGCTTTCTTGCCCTGTGAGACATGCTGGTGATTGGAGCACCGCCATCGATGGTGTTGATGCGGCCCAAGGTCTCAACGTTGGCAATTACTGGTGGTGGTTGGCGCACCTTGAACTGCTCCAACTTGCCGTCACGGTACAAGGTTTCAACGGCCGTTTTGAGAGCATTGCAGCTGTTGGTATTGTGGTCGCTGTCCTCGTGGTATTTGCACCACTTGCCGGTGTTCCTGGGTTTGCCTGTTTTTGGGTACTTTGGAGGGGGGGCGGTGGGATCTGATCCTTGCACTGATTGTAGATGTTTTCATACGAGGCCGTCAGGACCGTGAAAACTGCATACCGCTGCGAGGACTCCGCCTGCTTGTTGCGGTTATCCCCATAGGTTGGGCGGTTGCCCTTGTTGTAATGCTGGTCCTTCTGCCGCTTGTTCTGGTGGTGGCCCTGCTGCCACTCCCTTTTCTTGTCAGTTGGCGGTGCTGAGGCGGTCTTGTTAGCGGTTTCCTGATGATTGGAGGATGGCTGTGTTGACTTTGGAGTTGCTGGTGGCGGTGGGGTTTCTCCATATGTGATGAATTCCGCCTGGGCGTGAATGACCGCCTCACTCATGACGTGGTCATACGTCGCATTGGGATGACTGTAGTTGAGGTGATAGGGGAACGGTCCCTTGAGAAGTCCCTTCCTGAAGGCCGCTGATGCCATCGTTTTGTCTAGGTCACGGCATTGAGACGCTGCCACTCGCCACCTTGTGACGAAGGCCTTCAGTGATTCGTCCTCCCCCTGCTTGACGCTGAACAGCTGACTTGTGTTGTGATGCCCGGCGGACAATAAGATGAACCGAGAGAGGAAAGCGTGGGATAGTGCATGGAATGAGCTGACAGACCCCGCGGACACTCAAAGAATCAGTTCATTGCCTCGCCATCCAACGTTTCGCTGAACAAGTGGCACAAGGTGGCGTCGTCGAACCCCTTGTTGTTGGTGACTTTCTTGAAGGTGTCCATGTGGACGAAGGGATCAGACATTCCTCCGTAATGCGACATCTTTGGGGTTTTTGCATATGCCGGTCTGACAGCCTACAGAATTGCAGCGGTGAAGGGCCCAGGTCTGGAAGCGAAGAGCGGATTCTGAGTTGGCGCTGGGACGCCCGACTCCGCCCGGATCAACCTCTGCTCCAGTTGGTGCATCCTTTCCAATATCTGGGCGGTTGCATCGTCGGCGGAATCAGCCTGAATGACCCGCTGGGATGGCCTGCGCCTCGGCACAGGCGGATTACCTTCAGTCCTCGCCCTAGCCTCCGAGCGGTTGGTGTGCGGGAGTGATTCCGCCTCCTGTTCTAACATTAGTTGGGGTATGGGCGGTGGTCCCATTCCCAACAACTCAGGTGGGTTCAGCGGTACTTGCATCTGTAAGACCGGCCCTGGTACCAATGTGCCGGTGCCGGGTCGACTACGCCTATTGCTACGTGACTGCTCGCTCTGTGCTGGGCGGGCGGTGGCCTCCAGCGTCTTCTTTAGTTCCTCAAAACGTGTCATGAGCGTAGCCACCTGCCTTTGGGCTTCAGCCTTTTCCTTGCGCTCCTCCTCACGTTCTCTGTTTGTCTTATGAAGATCCGCCAGTGCTAGCTCGTACATAGTGACGAGATCTTGGCCCGGCGGGCGGCTGCTACTTGGATTTACCTCACCGCCGGGGTTGTGAATAGTGCGCGGTTAACGCCTACTGCTGGGTCGGAGGGTTTGGGGATGGCAGGATGGTCTGCCTGCTCTTCAGCGTTTCCCCCGCTACCGTTAGTCATGGTAATTGTGGTGGGATGGCCTTTTGTTCAAGGGTTCCCACAGACGGCGCCAATGTTAATGTCTAAAAGTCTGGCGGTAGCTGGACCTTAGTTAACGCTGATCCGGTGGGCGGATCGGTACTTGTGTTGTTCTCAAAGCTCCCGCTACCTGTCAAGCAAAATACAAAGGGCGTCAGAGGGAGACCGCGCCGGGCGGTCTTCAACTCTCCGATGCCTAAGTTAGTCAATGTATTTATGTTGACAAAGTAACAGTAGGTAAGTATTGAATGCATAATTAATGAGGAGAGAGGAGAGAACCTTTTATAGGTGAGGAAGAGGTTGATCTTCTCTTTGTTTTCGATGTGGGACTGATATGCTTCAGTTCCTAGTATCAGAGGCTTCTGTTGCCATCTTGGCGCGGCGCGTCGGCGGCGATCTGGAGGTGGTCTGACGCTGAGGCTGTAGCCCGCCTGGCGGTGTGTCTGCATGTAACGTCCCGAACCTGAATTTACCGGTTTACTAGTCATTCGGACGGTAAACGACACTTACTGTCACTTTTTACTTTGTTTCGATACTTTTAGTGGCCCTAAAAATTGACTTTTTGTTCGGGTCAAAATTTGAGAAAATGTTCTTGATGAAAGTTGTAGGGGATGTTAAACCGAGCGCGTGCATATGTGGTACGTAAAAATCGGAGCTCGTATGCAAAAGTGATAAGCGAAAGATTAAAGTTACTGTTCATGGTTAATGTTCACGGTAACTTTCTATAAATAGCCGAGTTACCAGGGTAAGTTTCCATTTCGGGAAACCTACCCCCCCCTACCCCAGCTTTTTCTCTCTCCTCTCCCCCGACTCTTTCTTCCTCTTCGGTCGGTTTCTTCTTCCTCCGAGTTCTTCCTTTTCCGGCCGACCCACGACGGAATCCGGGCACCGGCAGGCTCGCCTCCTCCTCCTTGTCACGCCTGCGGTGGTATTTTTCGGTAACTCGGCCGGAGGAGCTCGATCTGGAGCCGTGAAGTTTACTGTAGCCGATCGGAACTTTCGTCGATTTCCGGCGATTCCGGCCTTCTCCGGCCACCCAATCACCGTCGAAGGTTCGGTTTTTGACATAGATCATTTCCCCTAAGGTCTTTCATTTCAATTTGCAGTGTAGAGGTCGAATTAACGGTTTGCAATTTCTAGGGTTCTTGGAGTTTTCTGGAAATTTTTCACCGGCCGAATTGGAGCTCTTCAAGGTAAAATTGGAACTTGTTGTAGTTGAGAAAAGTGTTAGGTTTTATGAGTAGGTGTTGCTGCCAAAGTTTGGTGGCCATCGGAGCTGGTGGCGGTGGCGGCGCCGCCACTGTGGGCGGCGGTAGCGGCGGCTAGGGTAGCTTTTTAATTTCATTTTCTGGCTAGTTAAATTCTATAATTATCATAGAGCTTGTATGTGAAGTTTGGTGAATTTTGGAGGAGTTTGGAATTGTTTGTGAATTTCCGCAGTTTGAAGTTTTGTGATTGAATTGTGGGAAATCCGGCCGTCGGATTTCCCTCGTTTTCATTGTGGAATATGTAAATTGAGGAATTGGTGTTGTGGAAGAGATTTGGGTGGAATTTGAGAAGTAATGGAGATAGGGATTTTTAGGTTTCGTTTAGGTTCGTAATTATTTATTCGAATTGCCGTTTACGGAAATATAATTGTGTACAGGGCAATGTTGCGAGCTACGGCTAGATGAAGGGACTCGTTTGCGTGGTCGCCAACTAGTACTGTGAGTGGACTTTTGTTTTCAAATAAGTGATGCATGCATTTATCTATTAAAGTATGCTTTATTTAATTAACATATTATTTTCCGAGCATATGAATTGATTTTGGAATTTGATTTCAATTTATCTCGTGGATTTGCTTTCAATAATGATTTTCATGAAGTAATTATGATTTATACCGGTTGTGAATTTTGATTATTAATTTGTTATGCTCGGATTCGAATTTATAATTGATGTTGAATTTGGATGAATTATTTTTCCGAGGTGATTTCCGGAATTAATTATATTTCTATTCGTTGTTTTGAGATTTCTGGAAAGCTTTTCGAAATGGGATTTCGATGCAGTTATTTCTTATTTATCTATCGACTTTCGGTTTTGGCATTGGGAATGCCTTGTTGATGATCTAATTATTTTCTTAGCGTGTGGGACACGCTGTTGATTTATACGACGTTTTACGAGAATTTCTGGGTGCGGTTGGGAATCGTACCCGCGTTTTTCTTTATTCGTGGGACATGGGGAAGCCTTATGGATTTATTGGTTTTGAATGGTTTTTACCCGCCATACCTGGGTCGTCATATTTATTGCTAGCTAGCCTATTAGTACTCCTCCCTGCTTACTATGTGTTTGTGGGTGAGTAAGAGCAGAGCATGGGATGCTCCAGAGTGTGGGACACTCCGACCCGAGCCTGGAAGGCTCCCTTCTTTCGTATGGTGAAACTTCTTCCCCATATTTTATCGTTGCTTGACTAGCGGGGCTAGTCCGATTTTCACTGTAGCCAGCGGGGCTGGTCTTATCTTTTTGAGAAACGAGATTTCGGTTTTATGATATATTTTTCGAATGTTTTGACTAGCGAGGCTAGTCGGTTTACCGTTTTGAAATCCTTGGATTTAAAGCTAAATGTGTTTTACCATTTGTGCATGCATCGAGGTTTTTAATGAAATAAATGTGGGAAAGTATGAAATCCTTCTTATTTTAAATTGTTTATTTTTGTCCACTCACGCTAACGTTTTTCGTCTACTTTCCCCTGGGCCTTTCGGTTTCTAATGCCCAGTTTGCAGGAGTTATTAGTTGAGGTCGGGCGTACGTGGTTCGAGGCATAGTTGACGAATAGCTTCCGTACTTCTACGTTTGGCTCTGATATATTGTGGGTCACTATTTTGGGTAGTCCACTTTAGGGGTGACTCGACCAGTTCTCGGTAGAGTTATCTCTAAGGTGGGCCCCGCAGGGCCACCTCGGATTTCAGGGTGAAATTCGGGGCGGGTCCTGTCACTGCATGTCATTCCTTTGGTTGGAATTAGTACATTTGGCGGTACAATGAGCGTGGCCCATTATAGCTAATTATGCTTGCAAATGTACATGTATGTACATGGTTCTTGGGAGTTCGTTTGCTAATTTTCGAGTTTCTGACACCATCGGTTACTTTCGAACTCCTGGTGAGTGAATCACCTCTTCTAGGTGTTCATATCACCGGTTATGGTTACTATCATATTTACACTACTCTTGTGACATATGCAGTGCAGCGATGTCGTTCGGAATCAAGTCACATCCTTGTTACTTTTCAATTTAGATGCGTCTGTGCATTTTGTTATCCTTTATTGTTTTGCTACATTTTAGATGTGTTTGTGCATCTTGCTATGTTTTATTGTTTTTCTTTCGATGTTTTTACATCGCTACATGTACTCCTCAGGTTTCACTTAATATAGTTTGACGTCATTCCCTTCAAAAAAAAAAAAAAAACAAATCGCTTTACTCCCACTTTTAGTTTTTTATTTTTTTTTTATAAAGGGGTTTGGAACCTAGTCAGGCTAGGAGGCTCACCCCCACGCCCATATTATTATTATTTATTTGAGGTAACCGCATCGAGGGGGATGTAATACCTATACCCAGAGCTTTACTCCCACTTTTAGTTTTTTTTTTTTTTTTTTTAAGTTATGATTAGTCAATTTATTATCCAATATAAAATATCAGAGGTATAAAACTTTGTAATTGTTAATTTGTTTGACCATCCAATGACAATTTCGTAGTTCCGCCATTGTAGAGAAACTACTGATACAGTTTTGGTCGAATGTTCAACTCAAAATTTTATACTTGATCAATATGGTGTTTGGTGGATGAGAACTCAAATAATACAAAATCTATTTCTAACACAAGTAATTAATATGGTCAATTATAAAACACTAATACGTTAATATATACTAATCAAATTAAATAGTAGCCTTAATGTAGTTAAATAATATTGTATTTCATGGTTTTTTAGTTTAAGGATATTTTAGGTAATTTGGGTTGTGTATTTAGTAAAAGGGCTAAATACAAATTACTATCCTGTGGTTTAGGTCCAAAATCAATCCAGTCCCTGAACTTCTAATTTCATCAAAAACACCCCTGCACTTTCAATTTTGATCTAATAGGTCCAATTTGTTAGTTTTCCGACAATTGAGTTATTTAACTTGTTAATGTGGATCATATATGGCTTATATTTTATGATGTGGTGTCAAGGTGGTCTGCATTGTCAATTTAGGAGTGAGTCCTACTATTAAAAATAAATAGTTTTTCCATAAATAATCCAACTATTTGAAAGAATATTAACGAATTGGACCTATTAGATCAAAATTGAAAGTGCAGGGGTGTTTTTGATGAAATTAGAAGTCCAGGGACTGAATTGATTTTGGACCTAAACCACAGGGTACTAACTAGTATTTAGCCCTTAGTAAAATATTAGAATGAGAAATTAAATGGTAGGTGTATTGAGTAAGGAGTGTGTATTAAGTAATTAAGGGTGTGTATTTAAAACTTCTCTTAAGTTTAACTGAAAAGAATAATCATAATCATAGACACAATATAACTACATGGTATAGAAAAAGAAAAACATGAAAAACTCTCAAGAGGAGGAGACCTCTGCTAGATTTTCTTGGCGTCGCTCTAGCAATTCTGGTTGGAGGGATTGGACTTTCTAATCTCTTTGATCAACCTGATGAGGATGGCGGCGGTGGAGAAATCCTTCAGCATCACGAGTGGGCTTCGACCGGACTTGTTCGAGCAGCGATTGAGGACAGAGATTGAGCTCTAGTTTCTGGTGCGTGGCCATGGGAGGTCGAAGGAGGAGGAATTCCGGCCGTTTCTGGGCCAAGACAGCGTGCATTCAGCAGGGATCTTCGAGGTGGCGGTGAGCTATGGGCTCGGTCAAAATGGATTGGGATCGGATCTCAGACCCTGATTCTCGGTGTTGGCTGGGTAAATCTGCTGGAAGATGGTGGCAATTGTGGGTGCAGCGGCCTAGGTTTGGGTCTTTGAGCTCGGTGGGGCAGGTTGCAAGTGGCAGTCAAGAGTTGCCGCAGTGGTTCAGGAGACCCTTGGAGGTCAGGCTGCTGGAGGGCTAAAGATGATGGTGGGCTGTTGTGGCTGGGTGTCTATAGGCTATAACAATTGGAACCTTATTGGGCCTAGGGCTTGGGCTTTCCATTCTTTTAGGCACCCTAAGGTTAATTGGAACTTTTGGGCTGCTTGGATGAGTCTAGACTTGGTTTTGGGCCTGTTTTGGTTTTGGGACCTGTCTCTAGGCCAGGTCTACAACATAAAAGCTAATTTGCGAGGAACAAATTTGTTGTTGAAAACTGAGATATCGTCGCCCTAGTGTTTTCGCAAGGAAAATATTTTGATCGCTAGTTCCTCGCAATAGGGTGGTGAAGAAAAGTTTTAGCGAGAAAAATACTATTTCCTCGCCAACCCCTTTTCGCGATGAATATATTTTTTTCTCGCCGTTATTTTCCTCGCCTAAACTCATACTTTTTTCTCACTGAAAATTTTTGAAGTCTAGAATATAGTCGTTAAATATATTTTCCGATAAAATAAATTTCATAGCTAAACTATTATTTCCTCAATCGCTAATGATATGTAAATAATTTTTGGGCTAAATATTGTTTAATCCTTAAACTTTTACCCAAAAAACACTTCAGTCTTTGGCCTTCTAATTTCACACCTTTAGTCCTTGTATACTCCAATTTTGGACCAATAGGTCCATTCCATTATTCTCCGTCCAAAAACCCTATTAACTTGCTGACGTGGCTATCTTTCCGTGTCAAAAAGTCTATTTTACCCTCACTTTTTTTTCTTTAATCTATTTTTCTCTCTCTTTATTTTTTGTTTTTGTTTTTTTTAATTTATTCTTTCTTTCTTTTTTTCCCTCTTTCTTTCTTTCTTTCTTTTTCTCTTCTCCTCCACCCCCTGCGACCTCCTATGCGGCCTCCCCTACACCACCCTCCACCACAACCACCGGCATCAGCACTTCAACCCCTGCTATCCACCCAGGTGGTACGTGTTCACCATCTCCGCCATCTACACTCCGATCAAGTCTTTCCCCACCATGCCACCCAGGTGAAGCCAAAGTACCTGTGGCCAATCATGAAACGGATAACAATCCCCTTATCACACTCCAACTGTATTAGCTTTTCCCTTGGCCGAACAATTCAGACAATTCCAGCAATCAAGCCCACATAAACCGCTAGGATCTTATGCATACATAGATTAAGAAGAGTAACAAAGCTATAATACCTTGAGGCATCCAAGTCTCTCTAACCGAATCTCGCCGCTTCCTACTACTAAAAGCAGTGTTAATTCCAATAACAATGAATGCTTTCTTTTGGAATGAATTGTCCTTCTGCAATACTGACGTGGCGGTGGAGTCATCACAGCCCCCTTCCCTTGAGAACTTTGAGCTGCTACTAATTCCATCTGAATTGACGCCATTTGCTTGTCTAGAGATCTGATGTGCCTCCGCAAATAAGCACCCAAAATTATCAGTACACAAAACTCACATAACTGCAACTAATACAAAGCAACCCAAATCCAAGAAACTAGAGCTCAAGTTTTAGTGTACTCACTGAATTGACTCATGGGTTTTGTAGATTTCGTTCCTCACATCCTTCTCTTGTCCAAGCTTCTGTAAAACCAACAAAGTTCACCTCTTTAGAAATTCTTCTCCCAAACCCAGATAGATTAGACAAAAAGAAAAGAAAATCAAAACCCATCAACAATCCCTGAGCTCCATCCAAACCCTGCTCAAAACCTTCTTCAAAAAATCCAGAACCATCAAATCCCAATCCCAGGCCAAACAACTCCATGCCCCAGTCTCCACTGCCATTACCAACGCCACTGCTCCACCGCCCAAAACTCTATTCGAAATTAAAAGCCCCCAGTCCCTATCCCAGTCCCATTCGGAATTGGATTTGGATTTGGATTGTACATACATACCACACATGAGTGGGGAGCATGACTTGAGAAAAACCGAGGTCAGAAGGCAAAAAGGTCAAAACAAATCAGAACCAGAAGATGATTATGTGGCTGAAGAGGAGAATTTTGAGTTGCCGAGTTGTTCAAATTGTGGTAAATTTTGAGCTGATCTGGGTGAGATTTTGTTGAAGATGGCAATGGAATTGGAATCCGAAGTGGAGTGAACTCGCAGGTGGACAGGGGTTGAAGTGCTGATGCCGATGGCTGTGGAAGGGCGGTGCAGGGGAGGCCGCAGAGGAGGTCGCAGAGGGTAGAGGAGAAGAGATAAAAAGAAAGAAAGAAAGAAAGAGGAAAGAAAAAAAAAGAACAAATTAAAAAAACAGAAACAAAAAATAAAGAGAGAGAAAAAAAATAGATTAAAGAAAAAAAAAGTGAGGTATAATAGACTTTTACGTGGAAGGATTGCCACGTCAGCAAGTTAACGAGGTTTTTGGACGGAGAGTAACGGAATGGACCTATTGGTCCAAAATTGGAGAGTATAAAGACTAAACGTGTGAAATTAGAATACCAAGGACTTAAGTGTTTTTTTGGTAAAAATTCAAGGACTAAACAGTATTTAGCCCATAATTTTTTCTCAATAAGTGAGTGATCATTATTGAATTGAACTTAGCCAACAGTATGGTCCTAGGGTAATACATCAAGGATACAAACTGGTGGATTATCAATCCAAACAACATTACAATCATCATCAAAAGCCAAACTAGCTAGCCTATGCGCAACCTGATTGCAAGATCTAGGAGCAAAGCAGATTTTTATATCTGGTCTGGTATTCAATAATGCTCGAATATCATCAATTATTGCTACATAAGGGAGGAGATCATATCTAGGATTTTGGATGTCCATTGTAGCCTCGAGACAGTCTATTTCAACCACTACAGATTGGCCGGGATACTTGCATAGCAGTTTCAGTCCCTCATTTATAGCGAGCAGCTCCACTTGTTTTGCATGCTACACATATTGAACAGGACAGGTGAAGGCAGCCTTGAAGTTGCCTTGTGTATCCCTTAGTATTCCCCCTAGGCCTCCCTTGATTTGATGTGGTATAAAGCTGCCATCTATATTGATTTTCTAGTGCGCTTCATGATATGTAAATAATTTATAAATTATAAATGATAAAAAATTCAAAAAAAAAAAAAAACATTTTCGTCGTTGTAGGTATCTTTTAGCAAGGAAGTCTTTCCTCACTATAAGCAATTTTCAACGAGGAAATTTATTTTCAACCTTATATGTATCTTGTTCGTGAGAAAACTATTTCTCGTCAAAGGTACTTAATGACAAGGAGATTTACATTTGTCGATGTAGGTTATAGTGTATTTCTCGCCAAAAGTAATGACGAGGAACTTTACATTTGTCGATATAGGTTATATAATTTATAGTGAGAAAATTTACTTTTGTCGTTGTAGGTTGTATTCGCTATAGCTAGGAAATTTACTATTGTCGTCGTAGGTTGTAAGTCTATAGCGAGAAAATTTACTTTCATCCTAGTAGATACTATATTCTATAGCGAGGAAATTTACTTTTTGTCGTTGTAAGTTATATAACCTATAGCGATGAAATATATTTTCATCATTGTACATATTATAGTCTATAACGGAGAATTTTACTTTTGTCGTCGTAATTTGTATAGCCTATAACAATGACATTTGCTTTCATCATCGTACATATTATAATCTATAACGAGGAAATTTACTTTTGTCATCATAAGTTGTTTAATGTATAGCGATGAAATTTACTTTTGTCATTGTACATTCTATAGCCTATAGCGAGGAAATTCTTTTTTATTAAAATTGATTGCTTATTACGAGGAAAATGTTGACAATTCAGATGATTTTGTCACCGATTGGTCTCTGCCATATTACATCAAAATATTGAAAAGTAATTGAAATAGTGAAACCAATAATAAATATAATAATAATAAAATCAAATTATCAATCAAAGTGTTTTCTACCATAAAGAGTAAGAAAAATAGTCTAAAACCAATAACAAAATCAAGATGATCTAAAAACCATTTTTCCATGTTTAAGTTCTCTAACAAAGATACTAACTTGATGGATGTTGCCTGGAAAAGTTATAGCCATGAATTACTCAAACTTTTTGGCTTACTCCTCCATTCTTTGGATCACCTCAGTTTGTGCTTCAATCTTTTGTTGTTGAGTCCCAACAACGTGTTGGGTCTTTTGAAGCTGTTCTTGCAACTCTTTGTCCTTTTCAAACATTTCATTTATTGACAAATATGAGAGACCCTTGATGGTGGAGGTCTAGGGCCAAAACCACAACTTTTGATGTAGCTTGATTTGACTCTGAAGACCTTTGCACAAATTTCATCATCCGTCATTGTTCGAGTTCCATCAGGTTGAATTGTCTCAATTCGCATCTTAATAATTTCATCCTATAAATAAAAAATATATATAGTTAGATATGATATGCAACTTCTCAATTACAACCTAATCAATTTAATCCTATTTAGAAAATTTATATTAGTTTTACCTATATCATGGTCAACATATATACATTATAGAGCTTTTGTCCTTATGTATGCATCGTTAACAAGTTACTTACCCACTTTGCTTTTGCTCCCAAGTCCTTAACTTTTTTAGTGATTTTGTACTATGTTTCAAAGCGATCAATTACACCTTGCATATCTCCAGTCTATGCTACCTATTGCATTCAAACACATACTTTAACATCTAAATGTATATATTTAAGCTATAAATTTATTAACAAAACTTATAAATATCTTATAATTTACTCTTAGTGAGACATAAATGACTTTGACCTAGTTTTGTGGTGATGTGTCAACTTTGACCTATTAATAACATTCTTCTCTGAACAAATTTGAATATTATTATGACATATCTAATAGTTAGTTTGGATCTGAATGAAAAAGAAAACTAATATAACAAAAAAGTGAATTATGCTGAAAAATAGTATAAAAAAAAAGGATTAAATACTGCTTACTCCCTATACTTATATGGTTTCATCGTTTCAGTCCCTGACCTTCGAATTTCACATAAAAAGTCCCTGAACTCCCAAGTTCCTCCCACAATTGGTCCCTGCCATCAAGCATCCGTAAAAAACTCCGTTATCTTCCCTTAAAAAGTCTATTATACCCTCATTTACTTAAAAAGAATATATATATTTCTCTTCCTATCTTTTTTTATTATTTTATTTTTTTTTCTTTTGACCTCTTCTTCTTCTTCTGGCTCTCTCGCCTCATTCTGTTCATCTCCTCATCAAGATGGTTCTAATCCACAGACCGTCAAGAGGTGAAATGAAAAAAAGAAATAAAAGAGAGAGAGAGAAAATAAATTTAAACAAACTAAGTAAGTGAGGGCATAATAGACATTTTCGGCAACTTTAACAGAAAATTTTGATGGCAGGGACCTGATGCAGAGAGGATGGCGGCTCAATTTGAACAACAGTTAGACTGTGCTAAAGGAGGAAAACGAAAAGTGACTAGTAGACAGGAAATGGCAGTTCGGTGTCTGATTGGGACGCACCTTACCTTTCCGAAAAGGAAATCGCGCCAGAAACAAGACTCATTGCTTTGCCATGAGCTATAGCATTTTTCGGGCTTTCGGGATCGTTTATGGCCTCAAAACGGCATTTTTCTATTTTACCCGTTTTTGGTTTTCTTAGTTATTTTTGGATTGTTTTCGTTTTTATCCATGGGCCTTAGGGTTTCGTTGTTAGTCGCCCTAGGATACTTTTCTCTTATTTATGCAGCCGCAAGCGGCTGCAGAACGCATCTTTCAACTTTTAATCAATATAATAGAGATTTTCTCTTTTATCTCTGGTGGACTCCAGAATCTTTTGCTTAGGTTTATTGCTGGTAAACCTAGTTATCAATCCGACTGCGTCAGGTGGTATCAGAGCAGGTCTTCCCTGTCTCTTTTATTTGCCTTAGTAGCAATGGGTGAAGTTACGAAATCTGATATTGAAGCTCTTACAGCAGCGTTTACCGTTGCCATCAATTCCATGAATAATCAGATTGGAGAAATTCGTGGATTGTTGGGTGAGAGGAACAACAACAACAACAACAACAATAATCGGCGTAGAGATGGGGAAGGAGGCCAGCGAGTTAGGGCTCCACGTGGTGAAGTTGTTGACAATACATCAAAATCTGAGCCTGAAGAAGAAATTTTACAACAAGAGCAACATGGACAAGCTGACCAGGATTACAAAGTCAAGGCCGAAATTCCTTTCTTTTCGGGCAATTTGGGTGTAGAAGATTATTTGGATTGGCAGCTTCAGGTGGACAGATTCTTTGAGATTATGGAAGTGCCTGAACACAAGCAAGTTAAGCATGTTGCCTGGAGATTGAAGAGTACTGCTGCAGTATGGTGGGATAAGTTGCAGAACACTCGAAAGAAACTGAGGAAGCAGGGTGTTAGAACATGGCGAAGAATGAAGCAGTTGATGATGGAGAGGTTCTTGCCAGATGATTATGAGCAGATTCTATATAGGCTGTATATTGAATGTGTCCAAGGAACTAGGACGGTGGCTGATTATACGGCTGAATTCTTACGCTATTCAGAGCGTAATGAATTGGGAGAAACTGAAGGCCAGAAGGTGGCTCGCTATATCAGTGGGTTGAAGCCTTCCATTCAGGAGAGAATTGGGTTGCAAACTGTTCATACTATGGCCGAAGTGACAAACCTAGCATTGAAAGCAGAGTTGTTGGAGAAACCTTCACGAGCTTCTTCTTTCGAGAGGTATAACTACCAAAGGAGTGCAGATTTGGTTAATGCTTCAACTGCCAAGGGTACAACTACGCTGCAGAGAGCAGAAAACGCCTTTAAAGCTTCTAATCCTCCTTTTAAAGGCGCGGGCAGTTCTAACAATTCTAGTGGTGTTCAAAATAGAGTCCCGAATCAGAGGATCAATAATCCTTATGCTAGACCTACAGGAAATGTCTGTTATCGATGCAACAAGCCTGGGCATAGATCTAATGTGTGTCCTGAGAGGAGACAAACTGCCCTTATAGATGATTATGATGAGGATGAAGAAGAAGTTAGGAGGGATGGCGATTATGATGGAGCTGAGTTTGCGGAGGAGGAATCCCCTGAGAAGGTTAACATTGTGTTGCAGCGGGTTCTACTATGTCCTAAAGAAGAGGGGCAGCGGCGCAATATTTTCAGGTCACTTTGTTCCATTAATAACAAAGTGTGTAATTTAATTGTGGATAATGGGAGCTGCGAAAATTTTGTAGCCAAGAAACTGGTGGAGTATTTGCAGTTACCGGCGCAGCCTCATGAGGCACCTTATTCCCTCGGGTGGGTCAAGAAAGGTCCACAAGTTCGAGTTGTTGAATCTTGCAAAGTGCCGGTATCCATTGGTAAGCATTATAAAGATGAAGTTTTGTGCGACATTATTGATATGGATGCTTGTCATATTTTGTTTGGCCGACCTTGGCAATATGATGTGGATATTACTTATAAAGGCAGGGACAATGTGATGTTGTTTATGTGGAATAACCATAAAATTGCTATGGCTCCTGTGTGTCAATTTGAGAAATCTGATGTGAAGAAAGGGGAGAGTTTCCTGACCTTATCTAGCAGTGAACTTGAGATGGAGAGGGCCTTTAAAGAATCTGAGGTTTTCTGTCCAGTGGTGATAAAGGGGTTGTTGTCTGCAGAAAAGGAAGAAGTGGTGATTCCCAAAGAAGTACAGGACATGTTGGGAGATTTTGAAGAGTTGATCTCGGATGAGTTACCCAACGAGCTGCCACCTATGAGAGACATTCAACATCAGATTGATTTGGTGCCTGGAGCTAGCTTGCCCAATCTGCCACATTACCGAATGAGTCCCAAGGAGAATGAGATTTTGAGAGAGCAGATTGAAGACTTGTTGAAAAAAGGGTTCATTCGAGAGAGTATGAGTCCTTGTGCAGTTCCAGTCCTCCTTGTTCCTAAGAAGGGCAATCAATGGCGGATGTGTGTTGATAGCAGGGCCATTAACAAGATAACTGTGAAGTACAGGTTTCCTATTCCTCGTTTGGAAGACATGCTTGATGAGCTAGAAGGTTCCAAAGTGTTTACCAAGATAGACCTTCGAAGTGGATATCACCAGATTCGAATCAAGCCAGGGGATGAATGGAAGACAACTTTTAAGAGCAAGGATGGCTTGTACTAGTGGATGGTTATGCCATTCGGGTTGTCTAATGCACCCAGCACTTTTATGAGGCTTATGAACCAGGTTCTTCGCCCTTTTACAGGTTCCTTTGTAGTAGTGTATTTTGATGATATACTGATCTATAGCAGGACCAAAGAAGAACATCTGCTGCATTTGAAGCAGGTTTTGGAAGCTTTACAGGAGAATAAACTGTACATCAACTTGAAAAAATGTACATTCTGCACCAGCAAGTTATTATTTCTGGGATTTGTGGTTGGAGAAGAAGGCATTCAAGTTGACGAAGAAAAGGTACGAGCAATAAGAGAATGGCCAGCTCCAAAATCAGTTTCTGAAGTGCGGAGTTTTCATGGTTTAGCTACTTTCTACAGAAGATTTGTGAAGAATTTCAGTACCATTACTGCCCCTATTACTGAATGTTTGAAGAAAGGTAAATTCCAATGGGGAGAGGAACAAGAGAAAAGTTTTGCTTTAATCAAGGAGAAACTTTGTACTGCACCAGTTCTTGCTCTTCCTAATTTTGACAAGATATTCGAGGTTGAATGTGATGCTAGTGGCGTGGGAGTAGGTGCTGTGCTGTCACAAGAGAAGAAACCAGTAGCATTCTTTAGTGAAAAGCTGAGTGAAGCTCGTCAGAAGTGGAGTACTTATGACCAAGAATTTTATGCAGTGTTCCGGTCATTGAGGCAATGGGAGCACTACCTGATTCAGAGGGAATTCGTACTGTTCACCGATCACCAAGCCTTGAAGTACCTCAATAGCCAGAAAAATGTGAATAAAATGCATGCAAGGTGGGTGAGTTTTCTGTAGAAATTTCCTTTTGTGATTCAACATAAATCTGGTACTCTTAACCGGGTCGCAGATGCTTTGAGTAGGAGGGCGTCCTTACTGGTCACTTTAGCTCAGGAGATTGTGGGGTTTGATCTCTTGAAGGAGTTGTATGAGGAAGATGTTGATTTCAAAGAAATTTGGGCCAAGTGCAGCAATAACAATGCAGTCGCAGATTTTTATGAGAATGAAGGATATTTATTCAAGGGCAACAGACTTTGTATCCCTAGTTTTTCATTGAGGGAAAAACTGATCAGAGATCTGCATGGAGGAGGATTGAGTGGGCACTTGGGCAGAGACAAGACTATTGCTAGTCTTGAGGAGCGGTATTTCTGGCCACAGTTGAAGAAGGATGCAGGAACTATTGTGAGAAAGTGCTACACCTACCAGGTATCTAAGGGTCAGTCCCAAAATACAGGTCTTTATCTACCTTTACCTGTTCCTGATGACATTTGGCAGGACCTTGCTATGGATTTTGTGTTGGGCTTACCCCGTACCCAAAGGGGAGTGGATTCAGTGTTTGTGGTAGTTGACAGGTTCTCTAAGATGGTGCATTTCATCGCATGTAAGAAGACTGCTAATGCTTCTAATATAGCTAAACTGTTCTTCAGGGAAGTGGTTCGTTTGCATGGAGTACCCAAGTCCATTACATCTGACAGAGACACCAAGTTCCTTAGCCATTTCTGGATTACTTTGTGGAGGATGTTTGGCACATCTTTGAACCGTAGTAGCACAGCCCATCCTCAAACGGATGGTCAGACAGAGGTTACTAACAGAACTTTAGGTAACATGGTCCGGAGCGTTTGTGGAGATCGACCCAAACAGTGGGATTATGCTTTGCCCCAAGTGGAGTTTGCTTATAACAGTGCTGTGCATAGCGCCACAGGGAAGTCACCATTCTCCTTAGTTTATACTACTGTTCCTCAACATGTGGTTGATCTGGTGAAGCTTCCTAAAGTTCCTGGAGTTAGTGTTGCTACTGATAGTATGGCTAGAGATGTACAAGCTGTTCGGGATGAAGTTAAGGCCAAGCTGGAAGCAACTAATGCTAAGAATAAAGCTGCAGCTGATAAACATCGCAGAGTGAAATTGTTCGAAGAAGGTGATGACGTGATGGTATTTCTGAGGAAGGAGAGATTTCCTGTTGGTACCTATAACAAGCTGAAGCCCAGAAAATATGGTCCTTTTAAGGTGCTGCGGAAGATTAACGACAATGCTTATGTTGTCGTTTTACCTGATTCTATGGGTATCTCTAACACTTTTAATGTGGCTGACCTGCATGAGTTTCGTGAAGATGAGGTTCTTTATCCAGATGAGAACTCGGGGTCGAGTTCTTCGGAGGTGGAGGAGACTGATGCAGAGAGGATGGCGGCTCAATTTGAACAACAGTTAGACCGTGCTAAAGGAGGAAAACGAAAAGTGACTAGTAGACAGGAAATGGCAGTTCGGTGTCTGATTGGGATGCACCTTACATTTCCGAAAAGGGAATCGCGCCAGAAACAAGACTCATTGCTTTGCCATGAGCTGTAGCATTTTTCGGGCTTTCGGGATCGTTTAGGGCCTCAAAACAGCATTTTTCTATTTTACCCGTTTTTGGTTTTCTTAGTTATTTTTGGATTGTTTTCGTTTTTATCCATGGGCCTTAGGGTTTCGTTGTTAGTAATAGAGATTTTCAACTTTTAATCAATATAATAGAGATTTTCTCTTTTATCTCTGGTGGACTCCAGAATCTTTTGCTTAGGTTTATTGCTGGTAAACCTAGTTATCAATCCGACTGCGTCAGGACCAATTGGGAGGAAATTGAGAGTTCAGGGACTTTTTAGGTGAAATTCGAAGGTCAGGGACTGAAACGATGAAACCCTATAAGTATAGGGAGTAAACAGTATTTAATCCTAAAAAAAAAAACACAATATTGTACCTGAAACTTTTCACTAGAAAAACGAGGAAAGAGAAACTCTCATTCTTCCTGAGTCTCGACATCATCGTGTTTGTTTTCAATTGCTTCCTTGATTGTTGAAAATTTCTCAAAATGTTTTTTCAACTTATAACGAAAATTTCAAAATACAGTCTGACATGTTGTAATTACATATCTCTTGACCTAAGAGAGAGACATGTCAATGTCAAACTTGTTCTGCATATAAATAATTTCATGTCAAATAAAATATTTAATTAAAGCAATCGATATAAATGTACATTTCAGAAAAACAAACCATCACTCACTGTTATTCTTTTAATCAATTTATCCACTTCAGTTTAGAATCTTCTTCCATTTTTCCACATTCAGTGGGGAATGGTTTCGAACTGTGAAACCAATTTCATTTGCTAACATTTCAGCATATGGGCCTGTAGGCCTGTCATTTTGTTCAGTCAGAGTGACAGTCATTTTAGCATTCAATTGGGAAAGCTCCTAATCCTGCATTCACTCTTCTTGTCTTTCCCCGCACCTTTTTTCTTGTCTTTCCCCGCACCTTTTTTCTTGGAAAGCTCCTAATCCTGCATTCACTCTTCTTAGCATTCATTTAACATAATTCTTAACTAATAAAATACACATAAATATATTTAGTTCTCAAAATATAACAATATATATAATATTGTATATACCTGTTGGAGGCTCTTGATTACTAGCTAACATCACATTTTTTTTTTTTTTTTCAAAACAAAAGGGGAGTTCATTTAACGCGGAAGAAAAAGTACAATTTGCTTTCCAAAATATGAGTTTTGAAAACACCAGATGGAACAGTAAATCTATGTATTTGAAAAAACAAACAAGGCTTTGTAAATAAACAACACAATTAAGAAGACCTCAACAATTGCTAACGCAGTCTAAACCTCACCACTGAGGAAACTTCACTGCATGGCTTTTAACGTAGCCAACACGAGGAACAAATCCACTATTAAATCAAATTGTTACAGATCACAAGTCGTAGTATTCAACACAACAACGTTACTAGCAACACAGCTAAGTTGTATACAATTTGAAAGCCTATACTGCAATCTCAAATCTCTCAATGTTTGGTAAGCTTCAACGAATCAATCTTTCCCTTTCTCCTTGTATCAAGGACTCACCAATCTCAAGTATGATATGTGAGAAAGAATGCAGTGAACAGGAAAAGTAAATATGAAGGAGAGTTTTTCCAGAAATCAGTTTGTGAAGGCTATGCAACACATGAAACAATCAAAAATGCCTAATCGTCAAAACTCTGCCTTCACATGTCAGTTTGAAAACCTTATATAGAGGAGCAAGTCTCCCCCTTAATCAAATCTCTTCTTAATCACCAAATAAGATAGACATTGAAAGGTTTTAAAACTGTTTTGAATATGCAATCAAATCTTTTCTTACAGTAATCAATATCTCTATCGGATATGCATTTTGAAAGTATTGTCAATCAGATGAGATTTTCAGATCAATTAAAAGCTATGCATATCAATTTAGAATCATGCAAAATGATATGAATTAAAGACACCTTCATCGTAAGATCAGTGAGCATGATTCCCTTGATTTCCTCTTGATGATCCGATAGTCTTGAGTCACCGGAAAGGCAGGAGAAATATTCTCCTAATCCTTTGCGACTTCTGATCTCCTAGTGGCCTTTTGTTTCCTAGTGGCTTTGGGAATGTGTGTGTTGAATGAGAATAGCCTAACATACTTACAAGGGTTAATTACTTTACCCCCTTGAGGTTTGGGGGTGTCATCATTTCACCCCCTCTACTTTTAATTTTGACTTTTTACCCCCTAAACTTTCCAATTTCAATCAGCCGTGTCCAATTTCTCCTATTCCGTCCAAATTGGACGTTAAGTCTGACCCTTGAGGGCTAAAATGGTCATTTCAACATAAAAAATAAAATTAAAATTAAAAAAATTATTATTATTTTTTTCTGTTTTTTTTTTTTTTTTCTATTTCTCCGTTTTTTTTTAAAGAGTATTTTTTTTTTGGTCTTCAACCTATACACCACAAGTTATAATAGGTTTATAAAAACAAAAAAAATACTCTAGGTGATTGAAAGCCGCTCGCTGGTCTACGATATTTGTGATATATCTCCGATAAAGTGAAGAATTTAGGATATATCCCTAATAAAGTGAAGAAATATCTGTAAAAAATAATTTTACACTTTATCTGTAAATAAATATCTGTAAAAAATTATTTTACACAGACATTTCTTCACTTTATTGGGGATGTACAAATATTTCTTCACTTTATTGGGGATATATCCTAAAATTCTTCAATTTATTGGAGATATATCACAAATGTGTAGACCAAAAATGATTTTACACATATATTTCTTCACTTTATTGGGGATATACAGATATTTATTTACAGATAAAGTGTAAAATTATTTTTTTACAAATATTTCTTCACTTTATTCGGGATGGAAAATTCTACAAAATGTTAACGTATGACATGCATACAATTGCCTTAAAAGTGGTAATTTGAGTCCTCAAAATAGTAATATTAGTCCTCAAAGTGGTAACATGAGTCCTTAAAGTGGTAAATTTTCTTAGTTACCACATGAGTCCTCAAAATAGTAATATTAGTCCTCAAAGTGGTAACATGAGTCCTTAAAGTGGTAAATTTTCTTAGTTTACCATATGAGTCCTCAAAATAGTAATATTAGTCCTCAAAGTGGTAACATGAGTCCTTAAAGTGGTAAAAATAGTTGATGTATGAGAAATGTTAACATACCATAGCTTTACCCATTGGGGATATATCCTAAAATTCTTCACTTTATCGGAGATATATCACAAATATCGTAGAACAGCGAGTGTCTTTCACCCACCTAGAGTATTTTTTTTGTTTTTATAAACCTATTATAACTTGTGGTGTATAGGTTGAAGACCCAAAAAAAAAAAAAAAAAAAAAAAAACTAAAAAATAGAAAAAAAAAAAAAAATTTGTTTTTTATTATTTTTTTATGTTGAAATGACCATTTTAGCCCTCAAGGGTCAGACTTAACGTCCAATTTGGACGGAATAGGAGAAATTGGACACGGCTGATTGAAATTGGAAAGTTTAGGGGGTAAAAAGTTAAAATTAAAAGTAGAGGGGGTGAAATGATGACACCCCCAAACCTCAGGGGGGTAAACTGTAATTAACCCTACTTACAATCTCCCCCTTTGGGCATTCTCATTCAACACACAACTTTTCACCTTGTATCCTGCAAATAAGACTTCATAGACACTTCAACAGATAATCACAACTCAACTTAGAACATAGTCACCAAAAAGTAGATCAATAGGTGTCACTTGGATTAAGGAATCAGTTTCCATCCTTTTCCAAATCCAAGTGACCAAAACAAATACCTAACAAATAAAATAAGCATCCAAATAGTTTGTGCTTATGCACTTACAACAGAAATAAAATTTTTGTCCAACAAAAGTTAAAAATGCAAAAAGAAAATAATAATAATAATAAAAAGTTTGTTTTACTTCTCCCCCTTTGAATGGGAAGGCACATCAAACTCCTCCATTAGCTTGGTCACCGTATCCTGAAACTCCTCGCTGTCCATGGAAGCAGTGCTGTCTTCCTGTGCTTCTGCCTCCTTGACTGCAGTGGACAGACCAGGAGCGCCAAACCCAGGAGGGTGGCACTGCATGTTCCGGACTTCCCTGGTGAGGTTGGTCAGAGCGTGATGAGTGCGGACCAGGAGTGAGTGCATATCGTCCATGTCGTTAGTGAGGCAAGCAATCCGCCAGTCAGCCACCAGGATGGAATCACGAAGACTGGCCAGAGAAACAGGAGGATGAGATGCATCAGAAGACTCGCCAGTTGGAGTCGGAAGAGGTTGACGACGAGGAGGCTACGGCTCCTTTCGCGATGCATGCCAGGATGGAGGACGCCGACTCTAGCAAAGGCCTGCCGGCCTTCCTCAAGAGGAGGAAGACGCCGGTGTCCACCAATGCGTGAGGTGTTTTGAGTGCGAACCATGATGAGAGAAGAAGATTTGGAAAATCCTGCACACTTAGACAAACAGAGTGAAATCCGAGAGAGAGATAGAATAGACGTTATATATCGGATCAATAGGGTTAGAGAAATCCAAGGGACACGCCAGTTGGAGATAGCATCTCCAAAAGGGAGAGAATTTATGACAAGTTATGGTTCCTAGATACACGCATGCAATATAAAATCTCCCCCTCAAATCATGCATAATCAGTAAGGAAATTAGATTCAAACATATGTCAACCAAGGAGACGCAATTGGAGAGAGACCAAGAGGAACATTGATTCGCACAATCTAAAATTACCTCACACAATATATTCCTCTGCCAAGTATCGAAGCAATTAATGCATTCGTCATAATGGAAGGAGAAAAGAGAGCATAGATTAAACACAGAGAGCACCAATCAGTTAGTGAAAAGAACATATTCCATAGCATCAACCATGATGTATTCTATGAACAAATAGGATTGGTACTCATGATTAGACCTTAAGGAGTAAACCTGTGACAGAAGTGAGTATAAACAGTACATGGGGCTTAGAAACAGGTTTAGTGACCGAAAGAAGAAGTGAAGGAGGAGAACTGGATATATGAATCGGGCTCAGTAGTGTTAGAAACCTGTAATCTAACTCTTCACACAACACAATATGGAGCTTAAAGCTTCTGTCTTATTGAATGAAAACAATTGGCTATATATAAGCCTAGCAATACAGGAATCATAACAGATAACAACCACATTTGCATGACCTAAAATGTGGGGCATTAGTTGAGGAATAATTCAAACCTAATCTAAACCCTAAAGACTAGGGCTTTATTAACAGACTACGTAAACACAATAATAAATGTGACTAAGTCAAAGTGACTTAATCACCAAGCAACACAAACCCTAACAAATACTCCCTTAAACTGCACTGCCATTTGCAGTCAGTTTACACACGCCAAGCAGCTCTCTTATCTTCACGAACACATCCAGTTTCAAGGGCTTTGTCATAATGTCTGCAACTTGATCCTTTGAACCACAGTGCACCAATTCAACCACTCCATCTTTTGATAAGTCACGAAGAAAATGAAATCTGATATCGATGTGCTTACTCTTACCACGCATAACTGGATTCTTCGATAACTTAATGGCTGAGCTATTATCACAAAAAATGGTGGTGCACTTACTTATTTTGTGATTAAGCTTTTCAAGAATTCTCTGCATCCAAATACATTGACATGCACAGGAAGCTGCTGCAATCAATGTTCTAAAAGGCGGCCTGGGCGGCCGACTAGGCGGCGCCTAGCCACTAGGCGCACCCTGACCGCCCCGATTATGGGGTAGGCGATGAGACAAATCGTTCGGAGCTTAGGCGGGCGCCTGGGCGGGCTGGAAAGCGACTAGGCGGTTTGGGCGCTGCTTCATTTTTTTTTTTTTTTTTTTTTTCTGGAAACTCATACGAATGTTTTCGACGCTGGTTCTCAAAAGGTCGGAGGTCTATCACTCTCTCCTCCATAGATCGACCACCATCTTCATCTTCTAAACTGCTATTGATTAATTTCATAATCGAAGAGAGCAAGAAAGATTGAGAAAGGAGAGAAGAGATGAGATGACTCACTACGATCTGAAAGTGAAGAAGAGTCGGGGAGAGAGATTGGAGGTAGAAGAGAGAGAGAGATACTGGAGGTAGAAGACGAAGATGAAGACAGTTGAACAAACACGTGAACCTTGTTAACAAAAAAAAAAAAAGAAATCGAAAGAGATGTGGAGTACTCCACATTCAACTTTATTTGACCACTAGATCAGGTTTCGCCTTAACTATTCCAATTTTTAAATTTTTTTATAAGATAGGGTTTGGATAGTTATAAATAACTAATATTAGGTGTTATTTAATAGTGGTTTTAGTATTACTTATTATTATAGAATTAAATAAATATAAAAAAATAAAAACCTCCTAGGCGCCGCCTAGGCTCCTGCCTAGGCCCCTAGGCGCTAGGCCCTTGGTCTCCGCCTGACTAGCGCCTAGCGATTTTTAGAACCTTGGCTGCAATGAACTCAGCCTCAGTGGTGGAGAGTGTGACAACTGGTTGTTTCTTCGAAGACCAAGCCACTGCACCGGAACTCAGTAAAAACACATAGCCTGAGGTGCTCTTTCGATCCTCAATATCCCCGGCGTAATCACTGTCAGAGAAAGCCAACAAACTCTTACTCCCACCTTTCTTATATAGAATCCCTAGCTCCATAGTGCCTTTTAAGTACCTCATAACTCTCTTCACAGCTTGATGGTGCAATTCAGTAGGCCTCTCCATAAAACGACTAATTAAGCTTACCACATACATTAGGTCTGGCCTGGTGGCTGTCAAATACATGAGGCTGCCCACCATTTGTTTATAAACTGTGGCATCAACACAAGAGCCTCCTTCATCCTTCACAAGCTTGGACCCTGGTACAATTGGATTTTTTCACAGGATTGCAGCGTTCCATGCCAAACTTCTCTAGCACTTCCTTGGTGTACTTCCTTTGATTAATGAAAATCCCCTCAGAGCTTTGAACAACCTCCACACCTAGGAAATACCTCATTTTCCCGAGGTCAGACATATCAAAGTGTTGCTTCATGGACTCTTTGAATTTTCCAAACATTGCTTCATCATTCCCTGTGAAGATAAGATCATCCACGTACAAGCTTACCACAAGAAGCTTTCCACCTTCTTCACTCTTAATAAACAATGTGTACTCACTAGGACAACGTTCAAATCCTTCAGCTACAAAATAAGACTCTATTTTGCTGTACCAAGCTCTGGGAGCTTGTTTGAGTTCGTATAGAGCCTTTTTTAGTTTGTACACTATGTCTTCTTCTCCTTGGTTCTCATAACCCAGGGGTTGATCTACATACACTGCCTCATTGAGTTCACCGGGCAGAAATGCACTCTTCACATCAAGTTGGTACACATTCCATCCTTTGTGTGCTGCAAGGGCTAGAACCATCCGAATGGTATCCCAACGAGCTACCGAGGCAAACACCTCATTATAGTCAATTCCATGCTGCTGTGTGAAACCCCTGGCTACAAGTCGAGCTTTAAACTTGTCAACCTCCCCTTTCTCATTCAACTTGGTCTTGTATAGACACTTTACTCCTATTCTTCTTGCTCCTTCTGGTAATGAGCATAGCTCCCAGGTGCCATTTCTCTCGATAGCTTCAATTTCACAGTCCATAGCCTCTCTCCATTTCAAACTATTGACAGCTTCTTCAAAGAACACATGATCACTTGATGAGGTAAACATCACAAGGTTTCCTTCCTATTCGGACAAGCCCTCACCGCTCACATAATCTTCCATCCATGGAGGAGTTCTTCTTGTCCTCCCTTGAATTGGACTAGGTGGCCCTTAAACTGGACTGGGTGGTGATTCCAGTTCACTTGATGAAGCTCCTAAACCATTGCCTCCTTCTTCGACCACATTTCCTTCTTCAATATTCTGCTCTCCTTCTTCATTTTCATCATCTTGCTCTCTTTCCTCCATCTCCTCTTCATCTCCCCATGCAAGTTCAGGACTATTTACTCCTTTATTACCTGCATCCCACTGCCAGCTCTCATCCTCCTCAAACACTACATCTCTACTTATCACTATTTTCTTCAACACAGGATCATACAATCTGTAGGCTTTCGACTCCTCACTTATGCCTAAGAAGACACATTTGTAACTCTTGTCATCAAGCTTTTGTCTCTTGTTGTCAGGAATGTGCACATGCCCTACACACCCAAACACCCTGAAGTGAGCCACTGAAGGCTTGGATCCGCACCATGCTTCTTCAGGAGTCATGTTCTCTAATGCAACAGTAGGACATCTATTGAGGATGTGGACTGCCCAATTCACTGCCTCTGGCCAGAACTCCTTAGGAACTTGCTTCTTTGATAAGATGCATCTGACCATGTTCAATGATTCGGTTTCTTCTCTCTGCCACCCCATTTTGTTGTGGGGTGTAAGATGCAGTGAGTTGCCTACCAATCCCATTAGAACTACAAAACCTGTTGAATTCTTGCGAGGTAAATTCACCACCCCTATCGGTACGAAGACAACATATATGGCTTCCTGTTTCTTTCTCAACTAGACTCTTGAATTTTCTAAACATGTCAAAGGCTTCTGACTTGGCATTCAAGAAAAAAGACCATACTTTTCTGCTATAATCATCAATAAAAGTGATTAGGTACCTCTTTTGGCTATTAGACTCAGGTGTAATTGGACCACAGAGGTCTGCATGAACTAGTTGCAATCTTTGGGATGCTCTCCACAGGCTTTTCTTTGGAATAGCTTCACGGTGCTGTTTGCCTATCATGCAGCTTGTGCACACCTTTGTGGGAGCATTGATTGATGGCAGACCCTTCACCAGTTTCTTGTAATACAAGCTTCTCAACCCTTTGTAGCTAAGGTGCCCAAATCTTTGATGCCACAGCTGAGTTGCATTCTCAGCAGTAGTCTGAAAGCATGCAGGCACTGGAGCTTGAGTTTGTACCGATGCAAGCAGGATGAACATGCGATTGGCAAACATGGTAGATTGCATGATCACCCCTCTCATAGGGTGGTAGATTTTGCACATGCCATGTTGAATCAAAATAGCCAAATTCTTTTCTTGCAGTTGACCAATTTTAAGCAAATTATTCTTCAATTCAGGAATGTAAAATACCTCACTAATCACTTGAGTTGTCTCATCAATTTGAAGCCTTATGCATCCTCTCCCCATCACTGCCATTTTCATGTTGTTGCCAAGCTTCACTACCTGTCGGAATGACTCATCAAGATCGAAAAACCATTGTTTGTTGCCACTCATGTGATTGCTACATCCTGAATCGAGGAACCAAACTTCTTCTCCCCTTGAATCGTGTAGCTCTACATACGCCATTAGCAGCATCTCCTGTTCTTCATCAAGGTCTGCATAGTTTGCACCTTTCACCCAGCTAGGGCACTCATATTGATAGTGTCCTAGCTTGTGACACTTGAAACATTCCACTAGGGCTTTGTTGAATGGCTGCCTTTCACGTCCTCTACCTCTTTCTCGATACATGCCTCGACCTCTGCCTCTAACTCCAACCCTCTCCTCATAGCTGACCTTCAGAGCTTGTTCTTCATTCCCATGCCCATTCATCCTTTGCTCATGGACTAATAGACTACTTTGTAGCTCATCTATTGTCAGGGTATCCAAATCATTGGATTCTTCCACAGAACATACCACATAGTCAAACTTTGTGGTCATGGACCTCAAAATTTTCTCAATGATGACCACCTGCTCCATTCTTTCTCCGTGGATCTTCATCTTGTTGGCAATTGTGAGAGTCCTGGCAAAGTAATCATCTACTTTCTCTCATTCCTTCATCTGCAAGACCTCAAACTCTTTCCTGAGGGCTTGGAGTTGTGCACGCTTAACCCTAGTTGAGCCTTGATACTTTTGTCTCATGGAATCTGATAGGAGCATTTTAATGTGGTATTTTAATAGTTAATTCCTCACATTTTGCTTAGTTAATTCCTTAACGAATCGATTTTTAATTCAATTTTTATTTTTAGGTACATTGGAGTAGATGATGATGAAATAAGTGTTAGGTCCATAAAATGATGGAGAAAAATGGAAATGCACTAAAAAGGTCAACTTTACACATTTTCCTACTCCGGCTAGGAGAAACCAAGCCAAGCAAGGAAGAAGGAGCGACCACCTGACCAAATGAACTTCAAATGAGCTGAAACCTTCCAGATCCATTCTAGACATCCTAAGAAACATTTCTTATGAAGAGTGCAAGAGCCAAAAAGAAGTGGAAGGCCTTCAAACAGTCAGCCCAATTTTCTGCAGAAGCAAAACTGGAAAACTGGACCTGTAAGGAGTCCAGCAGAAATTCCGGCCCAAACACATGGAGATAAATTCTGAAAATTTTACAGAATGATCTACACTCATGATGGATCATTTCATATGAAGAAGTCACGGGCAAAATCTAAAGTCTTGGTGGAGAATTAATTGAAGGAAAAATGAGTAGAAAGTGACTCAAACCTAACAAATTCCATTAGTGTTTAAATATTCAAACCTAACAAATTCCATTAGTGTTTAAATATTCAAACCTAATAAATTCCATTAATGTTTAAATGCTCAAACCTAACATATCATCATTTGTTTAAATCCAAATAGTTTTGCTTGGTAGCCTATAAATAGAGGCTACAACAAAGAAGAAAGGACATTCCTTCATCCACTCCATTTTCTTTGTCTCTCCATTTCCTTTCCATTTTCCTTTCCATCCTCTAGTTTCAAGTTTAGTCATCTCCACGAGTTCAAGCAAGGCCAAAGAAGAAGAAGAGAAGCCGTGAGCACTTCCATCCATAGCCATCCTTGAAGCTTGCTTTCGAGTTTCAAGAATCCACAACGTGAATCATCCATCTCATCTTCATCCACGGTGTAATCCTATTCTCCTTTGTAACCTTTGCTTTGAATTTCGTTGGTTATGAACTAGTTGACATATATGTTTGAACAAAGTATTATTTCTGGAATTTTTATGATTAATTGAGAATTTTCAGATTCATATATTGTGATTCGAGAGTTGCTTATGTGGGTTTGTTTAATTAAATTTGCGTTATAGATAACTTTTGTATTTTAATCTTATGTGGTTGCAAACACTTAGGGTTTCGATATGAATGGTGCTAGGTTTAAGAACATGAAATCGACTTTTCGTTTTGTGTAAACTTGAATCAAAGTAGTAAAGGTTTTGTACAAAGATCGAATTTAATTAAAGAGAATTGCAATTAGGTGGACTTTTCCATACTAAGTTGTACACTTGAGTTGATAGCCTTTCTCTATGTGTAATGCGTTAAACATGACATGATTGACTAGCTTTCTAGGGTTTGATTGCATGTTTGATAGGATTAATCTAGGTGCTTTCGCTTAGGTTAATTAGCATTGAAAAGTAAAAAATGGGAATTCATTTGCTTTCGAATGTTTCACATGATCAACTCCTTTCTCATGACTTAGATGAACAATATTAGGGTTTGAATCAATTTTAATCATAAGTTTCGGTTTTGATCTTTGTTCCTTCATTCCATTCGTATTTTTATGTTTTTGCATTTTAATTGTTTTTGTTAACTTAGTTTCATTTTCGAAAAAACCAAAAACAAAATCCCCCCTTTTCGTGTAAAATGTTTATATTTTGTGAATACATTTGTGAATATTATACTTTGTTTTAATTTTAATTGTTTAATTGTTTGACAATGACAGGTGTACCCTCAATCCCCGGAATAGAACGATCCCTATTTGCTTATACTACTAACGATCTTTTCAGGGTTAAATTATGCGCTTGCTTTGAGCGTATCAGAATCCCAGATATGCTTGGCTGTCTCTTTATGGAGAATGGTTTCCATGATTGTGCGATCAATGGCCTGAAAGAGGTAGTTCTTCACTTTGAGATCTTTCAGCCTTTGATCCTCCATAGATTTGCGTTGAGCTTCTGTCAACTCAACCCCTTCCACTGCTACTGTGATTCCATTCTCAATCAATCCGCAATACTCCTTTGAACGCAGAAAATTCTCCATCAACATGGCTCAGTGATCATAGTGGCCATCAAACCTTGGAATGGCCGGTTGCACAAAACTACCCTCGATACTCATTCTTACTCACTCTTTCTTTGCTACTTTTCTTCTCTTTCACTCAGCAATCTACCCTTTGTCAGGCTCCATGATGGAGCTCTGATACCACTTGTTAGAAACCTGTAATCTAACTCTTCACACAACACAATATGGAGCTTAAAACTTCTGTCTTATTGAATGAAAACAATTGGCTATATATAAGCCTAGCAATACAAGAATCATAACAGATAACAACCACATTTGCATGACCTAAAATGTGGGGCATTAGTTGTGGAATAATTCAAACCTAATCTAAACCCTAAAGACTAGGGCTTTATTAACAGACTACGTAAACACAATAATAAATGTGACTAAGTTAAAGTGACTTAATCACCAAGCAACACAAACCCTAACAAGTAGATCTCCTAGGAGAGACAGGAAACACTGTTCCCAAGAGATTAGTGTAATTGAGTCATGGACTTCTTTACTTTGTAACAGCACAAACTCATGTAGCAAGACACATCCCAGTAGCTCCCAGACCAGATAATCTTAGGGTACTAAGTATTACAAGGATGCTCCACGGAGAGTGTCTCGAGTTGTTGTTTATATTTTCACAATTTTCGTACACAGGTCACCAACCAACTCGTTTCTTGCAAACCTTGGAAAGTTCACCACAACCAGGGCCTGATTACTTTGAGAGGAGGAATATATGTATCCATTCTCGTTTCTTACAAATCCTAGAAAGTTCACCACAACTAGGATCTGATTACCTTGAGAAGAGGGAATGAACCATCTGAGCATTTTAAGCAGTTCTCCTACTTGACCGATTCTCTCGGAACAATAAACAAGAAGCATGCCACCACATAAAGCTATAAGTGAAGTGCATAACAAAGTTATCTGATTAAGTGACTAAACATGAGTACACAATGATTTGTCCAAAATAAGGCATGATAACAATGGACACTTAACTGAAGATATGTACAATTCACTAGTGACAGTGGTCAAGGTATACTAAGATCACAATTTTCTCTCCCAACAGTGGACAAACATTATGGGTCCTCAATACCTGGAACATATCCCTAGTGCATTTCTCAATAGTTCAAACCTAGTAGTGTCAAGTGGCTTTGTGAAAATGTCAGCTAGTTGACTGTCTGTGGGGACAAAACTTAATTCAAGTATACTTTGCTCAACGAGATCCCTAATAAAGTGATATCGAAGATCAATGTGCTTTGTTCTAGAGTGTTGAACAAGATTTTTGGTGATGTTGATAGCACTTGTGTTGTCACAAAAGATAGACAACTTACCTTGAGAAATGCCATAATCATGAAGCATTTGCTTCATCCAGAGCATTTGCGTGCAGCAACTTCCAGCTGCAACATACTCAGCCTCTTCTACAAAACCTCCATCAATCCATAACCTTCATTATCACCACCACCATTAATCTATAACATCTATTACCACCACCACCAAATTCATCATATTTTCCATCTACCCATTCTATTTGATATACATAAAGCTTCATCACAACATCTCATATTCCATCATCAATCTTTGAAGAAAGAGAGGAGTCTAGCATCACCTGAGGAATCATCATCACCATGACAAAACCTCCATGAGTTCATCTACACCATCCTTAACTTGATCATCACTAATCACTTCTTTATCCCTACTTTTTAGTTTGATGTTCATAAACATGTTGGAGCTTACGTATTTGAGTATGAGTGAGTAGTTAGTTAGTTGGGGCTAGGGTTGAAAGCCTAGCCAATCTTGTATGACATTGATGTAAATATTATGCTTGATGCAATTTTCATTAGCACATTAGCATGCTAGTTCAAGAGTTGAATGTCTATGCTTAAACTTAATCAATTTGGGTATGAATATTTTCCCTGACATGAGAAACAATTAGGGCTTGATTAACCTTGGTTGTTTGAAGCATGATAGCATATCATATGTGCATGTTAGGGTTGTGAACTACAATCACTTAGATATAAGCATGGTTGGTTTACATAATCTCTTCATCTCCAAGCTTTATGCACTTAGGTAAATGCATTAGATACCTAACCAGAATGAAATGCATGACTTAAGTAGTTAAGTACTACACCCGAGAGGGGTTGCTTGATAACATTAAAGGAGCACGTCCTTTGTCATACCCGAGAGGGATGAAAGGAGAGAAATTGGCTAATTAAAATGGCATAATTCACTATAGAAGCATCATTGTTTGCAAGAAAGGTTAGAGGTGAGAACCTTAAGTTCTAACTCCCATCCATTTCATTACATCTAATTTATCTTAGCTTAGTTTTCATTTCAAGTATTCATCTAGCTATTTCCGAATCAAATCATCTCCAAAACCAAAATCAAACCACTACTCCACCTTGCATATAATCACCATGAACTTTGGTTCACTTGTGAGCCATTGTTTGTGATTTGTACATTTGTATATTCATCTAGCATCATTTAGGTTTTCCTTAGTTAGAGGGTTTTCCAATCCCTTGGATACAATATCCCTTACTCATAATTCCCTATACTATAACTTGACCGTACCCTTATATTTGACGGTGGCTATTTGGCTAACAGAACCCTTAGCTCATTCCCAAAGAAAGATCAATTTGCTGTAAATCTGCCCAAACTGCCTTGCAATACAACCCTCTTTGGTATTTCTTTTTCTTAAATTATCGGCCTCCAAATGTTCTGAATTTTTGACATGTTCTTGTTCTGTTAGTTAAAAAAAGATCTGGAAATTTTTATGTCATTTGGACAATCAGTGAATATTTGGTAAATTTTTTAAATCGATTATGTAGTTGAGATATTTTTTTTATAAAACCTGACAGTTCAGTCAGTTTGTGTTCAAGTTTTGGCTTACTTCCCAAACTCCAAATTGCATGAATTTTTAGGTTCTACCTTAACGTGTTTACTTCGATTTTGGAAAATTTCAAGTTCATTGATATACAAATGAAGGTTTAGTGAATTTCCAAAGCTAAGCTGTTCTGCATCAATAATTCAATTTAACTTGAGTCAATCTTGATCATATTATCATTTTCTCTTGTTCGAGACTTCAAGTCATATCTTGGGTTTGGGGTGTGTCAAATTATATCAGAGCCCAGGTAGTAGATCTAATTAGGTTGTGTCTTAGAATGTTATATAGTTTAGTTATTATTTTGTTAGTATGAGACCATATAATTTTGTATACATCTTCAGGGTCTGAAGATGCCAAATGATTCAAGTGCTGATGAGGGTCACCAAGGTGACCAAGAAGAGCAACAACTTGATAGGAGAGTGACTTACCACAAGGATTTTCAAAGGCTAAATCCTCCTAATTTTTCTAGAACAACTAACCCCATTGAAGCTGAATCATGGCTTATGCAAGTGAAGAAGAAACTAGATGTTTTTAGGGTACCTCATGATTTTAGAGTGAAATTTGCTGCTTACCTATTTACTAATGAAGTAGATCATTGGTGGGATTACATCAAGGGAGTTGTGAAGTGTTGAACTTGACTTGGGAGGATTTTGAGATGCTGTTCTATGATCATTATTTCCATGAGACCATTAAAAATGCCAAGCTGCGAGGATTTGTTAAGCTAACTCAGGGTGATATCATAGTCCCACAATATGAAGGCAAATTCAGGCAATTGTCTCGCTATGCATCGACTCTTGTTGCTGATGAAGAGGTCAGCACTATAAAAATTCGTGGATGGACTTATTCGTCCCATTCACAAAATGGTTGTGTTGTTAGGATTGAAAAGCTATAAAGAAGCTGTAGCTGTAGCTTTGAGAGTTAAGTAAGAGCACAAGGACTTTATAGTGAAACAAGAGGTAAGCTTCTTTGAGAGGGGAAAACAAAATTTGTCAAGAAGACACAGCTTAGCGGGCAAAGAACCAGTACCACTAATAGTAGCGGTTGAAGCTTATTTTGGAGTCTTAAATTCAGTCCGTACTCTTGCTATAGGTGTGGCCAAATAGGTCATATGCAACGTTATTGTCCAACAAATCAGCAACCTCTTCATTCTCAAGGTTCAGACTAACAGACATACCATACTATGCAACCTCAACAATCCTTTCCCCAACAAAACAAATAGTAAATCCAAGGTCATTCTCAAACAATTCAGCCACTGGGAAATAGAGGACGAGGAGGAATCACAAGAACTCAAGGAATTAGGGCATTCACAATCACTCAAACAGAATCAGTGGGTCAGACAAGTCACGTTGTAGTTGAATGTACTATTCTAGTATCCAATTCAATGGTTAAAGTCTTATTTGATATGGGGTCTACTCATTCGTTTATTTCTACTTGTTAGGTTAATTTTCTTAATTTGAAACATGAGAAATTAGGTCCACCACTTAAACTTCTTACCCCACTTGGTATGTCACAAGTCACTGTCATATGCAGGGCTTGTTCTATTGGTATTTCGGGGAAAAGTGTAGTAGCAGATCTAATCATTTTAGATGTCTATCCTTTCGACATGGTACTGGGAATGGATTGGCTATCCAGGTACCACGCTCAAGTAGATTGTTATTATCGTAAGATAACATTACATTTGGAAGATGGTTCTGTACCAAAATTCTTTGGGAAGACAGGTTTGACTCCTCCAAACCCATTATTGAAGTCATATTTTGGAGGTAGAAGCAATCAAGACTTTATTTCTATTTATGCAATTGCTGAGGAGACACAAGTTACTCCAAAGAGAGAATTAAATGTTCCTATAGTTAATGAATTTCTGATCTTTTTGTGGAACAGTTGCCAGGGTTTCTGCCAAGGAGAGAAATTGACTTTGCTATTGAAGTTCAGCCGGGGACAACCCAATTTCGATTCCTCCATATCTCATGGCACCTGTAGAAATGACAGAATTGAAGAAACTGATAGATGAGTTAGAATTGAAGGGGTTTGTTTAAAAGTCACCATGGGGAGCACCGGTTCGATTTGTCAAAAAGCATGATGGATCGCTACGTTTATGTGTTGATTATCGACAATTGAACCAAGTAACTATGAAGAATAAATACCCTCTTCCTCGTAAAGATGATCCCTTTGACCAATTAGGTGGTTCTATATGTGTCTACAAGATTGACTTGAGGTCAGGCTATCACCAATTGAGGATTAAGGAAGAAGATGTTCCAAAAACAGCCTTTCAAACTCGTTACGGTCATTATGAGTTTTTGGTGATGCCTTGATAGGAGCACAAAGTGTGACGTTTTTAATATGTATTTTCCCTCATTTGGCTAAGTTATTCTCTTACAATTACTAACTATAACATAGTTTCTGTTTTTAGGTACTTTAAGGTCGAAAATGGAGAAAAGAGGCGAAAAAAAGCAGAAATGAGCGTAAATGAAGGATAAGTCATTTTAGAAACTTTCCTCTTTCATTTTAGAAAATATTTCCTATTTTGTTTTAGGGAACTTTCTTCCTTTGAACTTTCCTATTTCTGATTTTCTTGTTTTAAAGAGAGTCCATCCCATTGAGAACTCTTGAGTGATGAAATCAAGGAAACTTGAAGGATAAGAAGACTTACATAAATAAGGAGGAATTCAAGGAGTTTTATTCACATAAATTCTCTTTATTTCGTGGAGATAAAAGGGGAGTGTTTATAGTCAATATTTTTTTCCTAATTATCTTATTGGTTATAAACTCTAATTAATTTATGATTTTTCTTGATTATAGGAGTTCATTGTGTGCACAACTCTTGGAAGAAGAAATTAGTGCAATTCAAAGGAGGGAAAGGTGGAGTTTGCCGTGCAAAATTCTAGGGAATTTAAGAGGAAGGAATAAAATTAGAAAATACTAGAGAGGAATAAGGGATGTATCCGGTCACTATTCAAGGGAAAGAGAAGGAGCATTGCATGATTAACTCTATAGATATCCAAGGAATATATTGTGAGCCTTTTAGGGCAAAAGAGATCAAAAAATTCAAGACTCTGTCATGAGAAAATCAAGGAAATTTGGAGGAGAAATCACCTCTAGATGAATGGCCATGATTGCATCACAAGAAAGGAGGATTTCTCTATAAATAGCAGCCATTCTTGACACCAAGGGTATCACTTCCTGGCCAAAAACTATTCCAAGACTCTGCCCAATTCACTCCTAAAACCTCCATCACCTACAAGACCGTGACCACCATCCATCCATCAATCTACGAAGCTCTTAGGCGCTGAGTCAAGGACGCTCCACCACCATAACAAAGACGAGTTTATCACCTTGTTGCTAAGCCGCTAAGGAAAACGTTTCAAAGTGTAACTATGGCTCTACTTACCATTTTTGTTTCGGTTTTGTGTGTAAAGACTTGTGAATTATTTTGGACTTTGCTTGTTTGGATTTGCGAGTTGTGTACTTGGAGACATGAAATTTTCAGACTATTTTTATTAATATTTATGAGATTTTCAGTTTATTATTGAGTTAATTTCGAGAATTCTTTGATGATGCATGTTACAATCTTTTGTCCTTTTACGTGTTTAGGTAATTTTCAGAGTTAGGTTAATAAGTTTGCATGCTAGAATAACACTAAGGGGGGTGTATTGTATATGGAATTACTGGCACTTTTAAAAAAGTCTATGGAATTTAAAAGTCTAGGGGTATTCAATACAAACTTTTAACAGTCCATAAAAGTCTAGGTGTATTCAATTAGAATTTTAAAAAATCTTTATGAATTCCACCAAAGTCTAGGGGTATTCAATTAGGACTTTTAAAAATGAATAGATGTTTAGGGGTATTCAAAATATCATTCATACATACGGAATTAGAAAATCATGGAAAATCGTGGACTTTGTAGTGTTCAGTATAAATATCAAAATCCAATATTTTTCCAGCCACCAGAGCAAAGATTTTGAGCGTGAAAAAGTATATCAAAGTTCTTCTCTCTGCGCGCGAAGAAGTTGGTCATCCGTCATCTCTTGTTCTTGATTTTTTTGTTATCTCTTCTCTAATGTTTTGTGGTATCAACCTCTAATACCTAACATTTTCATTGTTGTTGTTGAATTTGATTTTTTTGTTTTTCAATTGTGATGCTTGGAACCCTAATAACCCAAATATTATCGTCTACCTAAAACCCTAAAACCCAAATTTGTAGTATACGTATATGCTTAATGCTTCTATGGTTTGATCATAGTCCTACATCTTGCGCTATTGTTGTTATTGCTATTGTAGTCCTAACTTAATTAGACTATTCTGCATAAGTTTCTTTTCTTATGTTGTTTGCTGCATCTGTTTCTTCTTTGTTTTTCTCTCTAGGTTTTCTGTTTCTTTTGTACTTGTTGCCGTCATATATGGGTCTCGTTCTCTTAGTTTTGCTATTGCTTTGCCCTTGTGACTCTTTAAGTTTGGGTAGATAAGCCAAATGGTGGTTTATTTTTTCTTTTTCATGCCAGACCTTCTTTTCTATAACTAAAATAGTGTGTGTGATTTTACCGATAAAAAAACAAACAAGTGTGGATCAAAGAGAAGCTGCCTGGGTAATAATCAATATGAACAATATATCAAAATTTGCTATTTTTGTCTATATACCCAATTGTCTGAGTTGGTTCCTTTTGTATGCTTAATGCAAGTTTAAAGAAAAAACAAAACCATGTACACGTTGTCAAACACTACAACCCCATAGAACTTTAGCCTTCTTCCTTTTCTGAAAGCAGAAAGATAACCACTTAAAAGGCCAGAAATTACTCTTTAAGCCACCCAGCTTTACCTGGCTTCCTTAAATGTCTGTGATAAATTCGACGCAATAGTACAGTGCAGAAAAACATGACCAGCACTCTCTTCCTCACTTTTACACATTAGATGACAATGATAGTACTGTAAGCAGGTGAATTGCAGTAAATTTCAAGATAGAACCTGCTAAAATCTTGCTTGAAATTTTTTGTTTCGGGCTGGTGTTGACAAGTCTAAGATAAATAAGTTGCAGGTCCACTCTGAACTGATCTCTGGTTTGTTTTCGTTGTTATTTTTTACATCGGACTATAGGAACATATCACTAAGATATTTTTCTTAATTCATAAGAAACAATGGTGGGCTGTAAATTAAGACGCGCGTGATAAGCTTAGTTCACATGATTTGAAGAGTGATTGATGGGATTGGAACAATACAAAAGTGATGAGCTAGTTTCACAGTTATTATTTCTTTATTGTGAGGTACATATGAGGCATCTGTGGTAGATATTTTTCATATTCAAGTAATGAATTATTCAGATACCTGACTATTGCTTAATGTTATAAATATTAGTCCATTCCATCTCCATATAAAAGTTCACATCTTTCGTAATTTATTGATACAAACAGGAGGACACATAAGTGGTCTTGTAATTTTTTTTTTTTTTCCGGTCTATCCTTCCCTTATGTTTATATTATTATTAAAGACTCATTTTTTCATGGCTTCTGCTACTTCAAAGTTGTACATATATTGTTTTGATTGATAAAAGTTGCATGTATGATTACTTCTACACAATCGTATAGATGGGAGATTCACAAGGGAATGGTAAAAGAAAGGATTACAAAACTTGGAACACTAAAGAGAGCAACCTTTTGCTTCAACTTATGGTTGAAGGTGCCAAACTTGGATTGCGTGATATTTGGCGGATTTCCAAATCGACGCCGTTTTTTAGCTCCATTTCGAGGTACTCAATATCATCTCAAAGATTTTGGTGGTGAAGGAAACCATCCTGTCAATGCAATTGAGTTATTTAATCTTCGCCATGCTTCCTTGAGGAACGTAATTGAGAGAATATTTGGAATATTTAAGTCGCGTTTCACAATCTTCAAATCAGCACCACCATTTCCATATAAGACACAAGCAAAGCTAGTTTTGGCATGTGCAGGACTGCACAATTTTCTTCAACAGGAATGTCGTTCAGATGAATTTCCTCCTGAACCAGAAGAAGATCCGATAGACAATCACGAAGATAATTTTGAATGGGATGATTTTCAAACACAAGATCAGCAAAGAGAGAATGCTAATGAATGGAGAATGAGTATTGCTACGTACTCATATGTGGACAGAGGCCCAACCAAATGCCAACAATGACAATGAAGGAAGTGAAAATGAAGGAGAAGTATAAATCATATCATTGTTTCTGAGACGTCTACTTCTTTAGCATGAAACTTCATCAGTGTTGTTTTTTTTTCCTTCTTTTTTTTTTTGGTACCTTTTGGTTTGGTTGATTATATTTGGATGTTTTTCCTTTATTTTCTTATTAGTTTGTTTCATGACATTATTTGAGCTTCTCTGATTTCTACGCTAATTGACGTTAGTTAACATAGTTACTGCATCGTATTTTATTCTCTTACTAATAAACCAGCTTGATTTTTTTTTTGCAAGTATTGTGAAATCTATAGAAGTCATTCATATAAAGTTTGTAGATTTTTATAAATCAGTAAAAAGTCTGTGCTAAAAGTCAATGGTTTTAAGAAATCAATAGAAGTCTATGAACTTTTTATAGAGTCCATGGACTTTTAAAAAAGTCTATCATTTAAAAAAAGTCCATAGAAATCCAAATACAATACACCCTCCTAAGTGTTCTTGTGTGTTTGCTTAATTTGCCAAGAGTAATTGTTATTTGTTAGACGCTGAGTTCAACAAGTAGTAGTTAGTTCTAAAGAATGGTAAAAATCATGCTTTAATGATTAAACGATTCTGAAAATTACATGTTAATTGCTATGTGTAATGGTTAATTTGCATGTGTGAGTTGATTCGAGGGTTAGATAATACTACTAGTTAAGAGAATTACGTTGAGTGTTTTCGAAAATTAGTAGTATTGGGCTTGGTAAGGACTTTTCCGATCCAAGCCCACATTAGAATGAATTAGATAAATGGATTGATCCGCTGAGGCTTTTCATTTGGGCTCTTATATAGGCATTTAAGATGGGCACATTTTTGTAGCATGTTGAAATGGATTTTCTGTTTTTACACTTAGTAATTTCCGAGTGTTATTGGTCTAGGTTAGGGAAGTCAATCATTGTAGATAGTTTTATTTGTTTGGTTTTTATTTTAAGTAGATTAAGAATCGAATCTCAAAACCCTCATTTTATTCTTTCATTTGTTAATTGACCTTTTTGTGCAGGTGTACCCTACAATCCCCGACTGAACGATCCTTGCTTGTGCTATACTAACCTCGATATTTTTGCAGGGTTAAATTGTGAGGCTAATTTAGCCATATCATGCCTTCGGGTTGACGAATGCCCCTGCAGTTTTCATGGATCTAATGAATCGGGTATTCCATCCTGGTCATTAGATCAGTTCGTTATTGTTTTTATTGACGACATTCTGATCTATTCGAAGACTAAAGAGGAGAACCAACAACATTTAAGAATTATTTTTGCATATTTTGAGGGAAAATCAGTTGTATGCCAAGAGGGAGAGATGTGATTTTAAAATGATTGAGGTAAAATTTCTTGGTCATGTTATTTCCCAAAGTGGTATATCAGTTGACCCTGCTATAGTTGAAGCTGTAGTAAATTGGGAGAGACCTAAGACAGTGACAGAAATTAGAAGTTTTCTAGGGTTAGCAGGATATTATCGGAGATATGTCAAGGACTTCTCACGCATCTCTACACCATTGACAAACCTTACAAAGAAGGGAGTCAAGTTTGAATGAATTGAAAAGTATGAATCGAAGCTGCATTCCAACAGTTGAAGGAAAGATTATCTTCTACTCTTATTGTTCCAAATAGTGAAGAACCCTATGTTGTTTATACTGATGCTTCTTCAAAAGGTCACGGACCAAATTCTAATGCAACATGATTGAGTGGTAGCTTATGGCTCTAGGCAATTGAAGACACATGAACAATACTATCCTACACATGATCTGGAATTGGTAGCCATTATCTTTGCTCTAAAACTATGGAGATGGTAGTTGTATGGTGCTCAATTTCAAATTTATTTAGACCACAAGAGCTTAAAGTACATCTTCACACAAAAAGATTTGAATTAATTAAGGCAGCAAAGATGGATGGAATACATGAAAGATTACGATTTCTCCTTAAGCTATCATCTTGGAAAGGTAAATGTGGTGGTTGACGCCTTAAGCCGAAACACTGTCAAAAAATGCTTCAGACGATACCCCTCAGATGACAGAAGACGTTTTTTTTGTTGTCTGATTTTTTTGAACGTCTTTAGACAATAGTTTTAACTATTTCTGTTATCTAAATAGTATCAAAATCAATACTAGTTCAATTTTTTCAAGTTTGTTGTAATTTGAAAAACTCAAACAACAACTCTAACTAAATTCTGTTGTCTAACTAAATGGAGAAATTATTTCTTCTTGTGTGGACAAAAACATGTTTTTGGCTTAACTACAATTATCCCTCCTTTTCTGACCTAGACCCCGTGTTTTTCCATACTTAGTGAAAAAATGAAAAAGCTAATCGTCGTTGTTCATTCTTAGTTTTCCCTCTCCGGCCTGGAAGCTCCTCTTCTTCACTACTCGTCCTCTGTCACTGCTTTCTCATATCGGTCTACAAACCAACAATCAAAGCTGGGTCAAGTCAAGTTCTTTGATGAAAGAGAGATTGAAGCGTAGAGATAAGAGAAAGAGTATGAAGAAAGAGAAAGTAGATCTGGTTTCTCAATTAATTTTCCATCTTCAATCTCCGCCAGATTGTCTACGACCTCGTCGGCACTGGTGCTTAAGCTCATCCCGCCTCAGCTTACCATTTTACTGACCCACGACGACACATCTCGTTTAAGCAGTCGAGAATCAGGGCGGCTATTGTGACATACGATGGGCTGTGCCCGGGCACAAACACGGTGGTGAGAGAGCTGGTTCTTGGCTTCTGGGACCTCTACGGCGTCCGTCAGATTTTTGGTATCAATGTTGGCTATCGTGGATTTACTCTATGGATCCTATCTGGCTTAACCCAAAGCTCGTCCACATCTGGCACAAGAATGGCGGCACTGTCCTCGAGACCTCCAGAGGTGGTTTTCATCTTCAAAAGATTTTTGATGCCATCCAACATTGCGGCTATAATCAGGTACCAAATTCATCATTCATTCTTCAAGTTAATTACTAACTAGTTTGTAGATTTATTTGTGCCAAAGTAGATATGCTCTTTTTTATTAGATAGATGAAATCATACTCAAAATGGTACTAAGAGCATGTCATTGTGTGACTAGATCAGTTATGTAGTGGTGTGGTTGGATCAGTTTGGTGATTGTAAAGATCTAACTTTTCTTTAGTGGGAAGTTTGTTAGTGGATGATCGACTTGATTTATATGTGGTTGTTGTTTGTTTCCATTTTGTATTTGGTATTTTAATTGGATCTTCATTTGTCATTATGTTTTATCATATAACTAAAGTGAATGCCTTTATTGTTGTTCTAGGTTATGCAGTTGCTGAGGGAAGACCTATAAGAAAGCGTTGCCTGCCTTGCTATGGTTTGGGTCTCGGCTGGTGCCTGTAAGTTATTATGCTAGATTTACAAATAGATTTGCACTAGATGATAGAAATGACATGGCGTTGTATTTCTTTCCTGCATTTAGCTCTTATATCCTTGAATGTAAAATTTCTGAATGGACTGGATAACACAGGGGAGGTAAACATCTCCATGCACCAGCTAATTATAGCAGATGACATGGAGAGCTGCTCTTGGGGCTGTTGCTATTAAAAGGATTCTCAAGGTAATAAGATTACTCTATCATTGTTCTTATGACATTTCTATCATTGTTGCTTTTAATAATATGGAGTGCTTCGGAGACAACCAAAAATAACTGCAATTATATCAATTTGTGCTCCTATTCATTCGATTGCTTCGTTGATTAAATGGTAGGGAAATGTGGCATCACTACTAGAATTTTGGCCCCAGACATCGGCCAAAAACCGATGTCTAACAAAAACCTGACTGATGTCTTTGTGGGTGATGAGAAAAATCCTAAAATGCAGACATCGGTTTTTAGCCGATATCTAGTATTATTTTAGACATCGGTTCCTTATTAGAAATCGATGTAAATAGGTTTAAATGATAATAAACTTGCATGTTTTACTATTGTTAAACCCTCATTTTATTGTATTTAATGCTTAAAGAAATATATATTATACAGCACAACTTTGCATTTTAACATCGTTATTGATTTAAGAAACGATGACTAATATTGTTACAGACATCGGTTCCCATAAAGATTTCTTGTTGTTCATGATTTTGAAGCATAATTTGCCACATATACCACGATTTTAGATTCAATATACAAAGTCTAGTATTGTATGAACTGATATATTTACTTACATTAACATCAGTGTCTAAGGAAAAAACGATGTTAATTATCTATTGTACATCGTTTTTGACAATAAATCGATGTCTGTATATTTCAGTAACATCGATTTTCATGTTGTAACTGATGTCTGGTACTCAGTAACATATCGTTTTGGACAAAAAATCGATGTCTGTATATTTTAGTAACATCGATTTTCATTTTAGAACTGATGTATCTGTATTACCGGACATCAGTTTTTATGGTTAAAACTGATTTCAACTTTATATCTAGTCATCATATTCTATAAAGAGGATGATGTCCACAGAATATGTAACTGCTGCTATAAATTGCAATTTCGACAGTTAACAAGAGTAAGAGTGATTTGAATATTGGGGTATTTTATCTAAAATCACATCCTAAACAGTTTACAAAATGGGCAAAATAAAACCCCAACTCACCTACTACAAGGCTAGCCTAGCAATTAATATTCATTTTTGTTCATAATTGCTACACAAAAGTTAATCAAAAGCTAGTCTAACTCAAAATCAAGAAACTGGCCGGTCAGAATCTACAGCAGTCTGTAAGTAGTCGGCTACTTCAATGCGCACCTCGTTAAGTTGTTGTTGGGTATACCATTTCCGATCCTTTACCGCCCACTACAAATATATATAACAATGTAAGTCATAATGAAACACTAATATTTAAAACAAAGTTTAATAGAAAATCAAACTAAGGGAAATACTAAGCACTTATAATGACTGAAACTTCAGGAATGGAAACAATTGATAAAGGAACTCCTGCCCTTTCATTCGTAAGCAATAAATAAATCAATAAAAATCAGAAAGATAAATGAAGCATATATGTACCTCTTCCAAAGTCATAATAGTTGCAGGGACATAATCTAGTTGCCGAGCTCCATGATTGGATACAATTATTCCTGCAACTCCAGGTTGTATGCATAACCTTGCTGCATTAATGTTAGCACATATATGACAAGTTTGTAACAAGGTATTAGCATCAAGCACAGAAGTAAATTTTGGATCGGAGGTTGAAGTAAACTTGGTGGCATAGTAAACCTGTGAAGAACCATTAGACAGCTTTAGGACCTCATTACGCAAAATCAAGTTAAAGAAGATATATCAAACCTTAAAATGATATTTGATTGCATATGGAACATAGAAGCAGTATCATGTACCAAAAGAGCCACATAGTAACAGTAGATATCACATGAAATTCTTTATCTCCACGCGATATTCTTAAATTACCGCTCACCTATTCTTGATATCAGCGTCCCTGCGCCCGAGCCTTGGAGTGTCAGCAGTGAGGACTATTGCCTTGTAACCAGCCCTCTCAGCCCTTCTGACAAGCTGTTCTTAATAGTCAGGACCTCCTCCATTTGCACTACTTATTAATATACCATCAGTAAAACTGTGCGAGAGAAATTTCTACCTTTTTTTGGTGCTTTGAAATATTCATTACATTTGGTGAATTCATATCCTCCGAAGCTTTCTTCAATAGTGTTGACACTGGTGTTTGTGATGCTCCTACTAGAGGTGAATCCTACAAACCAAATAGAATGAAATATCATAATGAGTCATAATGTCATGTGAAACGGACCAAAAACAAAAGAAATTAAAATGATTTTCGGAATATTCTGCCACTTTCTCATCAAACAAACTTGAATATACATCTAACCAATTTATATATCTAATGTACAACTTACTTCTTGAAGATCTATAGAACTTGGCCATTTTATCATCAATGTATCTCATCAGATCCGGGTCCACTAGTCGAACCCAAAATTATTCTAGCACAAGAAGAAGAAAATAACTCAGTTAATTACATAAAACCTGGACATAGCAAGATATTTTATAACTCTCCGTCAATGAATCTGTGATTATAGCCTTATCCTCCTTCAATACATATGAAATCCCATGTTCACTTGGCTGCAGAAAAGCATACAAACGTCACAGAAATGTCTATAGAGCACTATATATATATATAAACCAAAACCAAAATCGATTGGAAAGCAGCAATTAATTTTCGAACACATCCTGAGATTTATATGCTTATCTCAATCCATGATTCAAAATCAAGATACCCACTTTCGAATGGCCCTTAGAGAGAAAATTAGTGCATAAAGATGATTGATATCTTTGAATATAAAAACATGGGGGTATCAATAGATTGATATCTTCTTATCTTACTGTTGTTAGCTGCAAATATATAACAAAATATTGTTTTGAGCAAAATGCCATTGAAACCAGAAACAAAATGAAAGCACTAACGAAAATAAATTAGGTTTCCAAATCAAATAGACACCGACTGCAGAGCAAACAAAAGAAAGTTAGGGAAAGCAAATAGAGCGACATCAAGAGTTCGGTTTTTCTGCTTCTCTTTGCTGTAAAACACAGTAATGAATCAATACATAGCTAATACCATCATCGATCATCTTTCCTGAGTAAGAAAAATGCACACAATTGAAAATAATAAGCTCTACAAAGTGAACTTACAGTCGTATAGAGAGTCTGAGACTGAGCAATCAAGATGAGTAGAGTAGACAAGTATAGAACACTGACAGCTAATTAATAGGGGTTTTTCATTCTGCACCGGTGATTATGCAAGCAAATCAAATCCAAATTCAAATTCAAAATTTAAGATAATCAGGAAGTAGATACAAAAGAAAAACAAAAACAAAGTAAAAACCTTGGTGGCCTTGGTGAGACGATCGCCGCTCTCGCCGACGGAGATATTGAGGACGAGCTTCTGGACCTTGATTTCCCTCATGGGGTTCTCCGACGCCTGCAATCAGAGCTTTACAGAAGAAACAGATTGTTAGATTACGAAATCAACAGAGGCTTGTTCAGATTCGGAATAAGAGAAACATAAAGAAGGGAAGAGAGAGAGAGAGAGAAGGACCAGTCTTCGAGCTTGCATGGGTACAAGGAGAAGTAGCCATCGGTGAAGGGAGAGAGAGAGAGAGAGATTGATTGTGCTTACAATCGAGCTTGAGAGAGTTGAAGGGAATGGAGGTGCCCAAGATGGCTAGCTCAGAGGCGGAGGAGGAAGACGAGGAGGTCGGGTGAAAATGAGTTAGGGTTTGGGAATGACTCAAAGTCAATGCAAGTCGTGTGAGAAAAATAACTAAGTGTGGGGGGAATGAAATTTTAAGTCCCGCGTTTCTCAAATTTTTCAACTTAGTCCCTCCGCGTTTTTGTAAATTTTCCGTACGAAACTTTTCTCATCGGTTTATTTGGTGACTGATGTCCATAATAACAATAGAAATCGGTTTCTTCACAAACTGATGTTAAAATGTTTTTTAACATCAGGTGCAATCCTGACCGATTTAATAGTGGTGATGTCTAATGACATTATTCTAGTAGTGCATCCGGTTTCAATAGTTGATTTTGATTATTGTAACACTATCATTGATAGCTTTGATGTTCCTGTGTAGAAATCTTTCAGAATTATCAAAGAACACTTACCTTCAATAGTTGACAGTAGTGATGTACATTTACACCACTAGAGGTATTCTGATTTCAGCTAGTTAAAAGACCATTTTTCATTTTCTTCGAGTTTGTTTAATACTTGCTTGTGTGCTATATAATCATCCTTTATTCCTTTGATTTTGTGGTAAGTGACGCAAAGAAGTACGAGATCAGACTCATATTTCATGGTAAGATTGGTGTACTTTATATTTCGTGTATCTATGTATATTTCATGGTAAGACTGGTGTATCTATGTAATCTAACATGAGCTTTATATCTTGTGAAAACCTTGCTGGAAATAAGTAGTATGTGAACTGGGCAAGAAGTAAGGGGTAGTACTTGACTTTTGATGATGAGTTCTTTAGGAACCCTGATGTTAAAAGTTGCTACAAGAACCATGTCCGTCTAAGTGAATAGAACACATTATTTTATTCCTATCAAATTTTAGTAGTCTAAGGGGCAATATGGGACTATTTTTATTTTCTAGTTCCTATTGGGAAGTACTTTCACTTATGTCTTCATAGTTCTGATATTTATCGAAATTTTTGCAGAGGCTAGGCAAAGATGATGGCCATGATGAAAAAAATGGGAAGCTAGAATTGGTAGATGGCCATGATGATCACAGGTACATGTTAGTTCTATTTGCTAATTTCTATTGCATATGATAGCGGTATGTCATGGCATCACTTTGGGGTTGTGATAAATCAATTCCTTGCAAGTTATTGTGTTCCTGGTGTATGCTTCCAACCACCAGGGCAACTACCTAGTAGGTGCTAACATGAATAGATAATTGATGTTTTAAAAGTTCTCTTTAAGTTTCTTATTTCATCATTTATAATACATGGTATTTTTTGTCCTTATTGTTGGTATAGTCCAAGTGTTTAAAGTGTTATATATTGAGAGCTTATACTTGGAGACAAATTTGCTTTCATACTTGGGTTAGAGTTAATTTTGGATTTGGATTTATATAGGGATTTTGCCTATATGGAATGCTTGTAAGAACAATCAGTAGAATACAATTACTCAAAGGGCATCAGGTATACATATCTGAAACAAGATGTCTGTGTTGTAGTTTAATTATGGCATTCTCTATCTATCTTTAGTTGGAGAAGGAATTAACTATGTTTACGATATCTAATAGAAGCTGGAATATTGTGATAAGTGTAACTGATAATTGTAAACTGATAACATTGGGATTGAAGTGATAAACTATGTAAGTTCACTTCTCTTTTTCATATATGTTAAACTATATATGCATATGAAGCAAATACATCAGTTTAACAATTGTAGCTTTCATAAATGAATTTTGACAGGTATGGCACTTATGGAGTGAAGGCAGGCTGAATAGGGAAAGCAAGTGTCAAGATCATTAGTGCTTATATGCTTATGTATGTGGTCGATGAGTAGTTAGGAATTACTTTTGTGCATATAGGGATGATGTTATTGAACATTTTAGTGGATGCAATGGCAAATATAGATTGCTTTTGATCATTGATACCAAATTACATGTCGAAATGGCTTTTCTAATGTTCTGAATGAATGATGTAAATAGAAATAACACAAACAAACAATGATCTCTTGTTTCTACCTACTTCAAACAACATAAAAGTAGAGTTCAAACAAATCTCAGACAACGGAATTAGGTGGTTAATCTCTTGTTTCTAACTACTTCAAACAACAGAAAAGTAGACTTGTAATCACTCTTAAATAACATAATTAGATGGCTACTGTATTTCTATTAACACTCACACAACAGAACTTAACTCAAACCATGGTTGAAAGTCCAAACAAATGACAGAAAAGTAGACTTGTAATCACTCTTAAATAACAGAATTAGATGGCTAGCTACTGTATTTCTATTAACACTCACACAACAGAACTTAACTCAAACCATGATTGATCCAAAGTCCAAACAAACGACATAAAAGTGAGACTGAAAAATTTTTAGACAACAGAAATTGGAGTCCAGAGTATACTCCAAGTGAGATTCAAACAACATAAAAAAACTAAAACTGTAGCTGGAAATCAAATCTAACCACAACAAACACAATTATCTGTAGTCGAAACAATCTCAAACAACATAACTCTCAATATAAATGTTGTTGTATACAAAATCAATGGACATATAACTGTCATTGTGTTTTGAATCAGACCACAGAAATATCAACTAAGCTTCAATATTGGTTCAATCAAACGACTGAAACAAGTAAAACTTCGTCATGTAAGATTAACTACATCGACAGATAATTTGTTAAAGCCGTCGATAAAGTTAATTTCGAACAACATTAATATGTATTAGTAATATGCTTCAGACTACAGATAGTCCCTAATTCTTCAATATTGGGTACTTCAGACGACAGTACCTTAAACTGAATATGTTGTCTGAGTGTATTATCAACGACGGGGAATCTCTATCGTCTAAGTGGCTTAGAGATGGCAGCCACTTACACAACAGATTTTGACTTCATCAGATGACAGATATGATCCGTCGTCTGAAGGCCTTTTTGGCATAGTGAAAGTCTGTTAGCATTGCAGCATGCTTAAGGTTAGAAGATTGGGAGAAATATGTTCCTGTAGCATACTTTGATCTGTGTTTATATGAAGGTGGACAAGATGCATCTTTGAAAGCTAGTAAACTATGTTTCTGGTGATCTTGTGCATTGAAATCCAAACTATACTTGTATGCTTGTGTAATGAAAGTGGATATTATGTGGCCTAAAAGAGTGTTGTGGGAGCATATGTAACAGGCATAATGACCAGTAAGCTCAGGTTGAATGGGAGCAATAACCCAATTTCCCCGGGGAAGCCCCTCGTGGAGATAGATTGTTATGATAATGAGATGTAAAGAATGGTCAGATATGTTGAAATCCCTTCCAATTGTCGACTTTTATGAAATGACTTTTGTTTTGATTTGAAGAGTTAGAGAGTTGCTTCTTAATGAATGTTCATTTCTGCTTTTATCTAAGAAACTCTTTCATACGCAAGGTCTTATAGTTTTCAGCTATTTAATGTATATGTGGTTTGAGAGTTTGTTGATCCCTTTTTCATACTCAAAATGAGCTACTGTTGAAACCGTTGTAAGGCCCAGTTTGGGATTGATTTTGGAGCTGCTTCTGCTTTTGGGCTTATGGTATGGTGTTTGGTAAAGTTGTCTAAAAGCTGCTTTTGGTCCAAATAGCTTCTCCCGGAAGCTGATATTGAGAAGCTATGATTTGGTTGCTTTTGGAGCTGCTTCTGTGAAAAACAAGGAGCAGCAGTGTATCTTTAATGAATTATACCAAATGACCTATTATTTCCTCATCCTTTTATAAAAATTACTTTGAGCCGGATAGGGTTAGCTCAAACGAGACAGACGCATATCCATTCTCAGCCTCCTCTATTTGCCGTCAAAAACATATCGCAGCACTCCTTCCCTCTCCATGATCATTGAATGGTTCAAGCATCAATCATCCTCATAAAGTTGATAGAGCAGCGTCGTCTCCTAGCAGCATCGAGCATCATCTCCAGATTCTAAAGGTAAAACCTCAATCTATTTGGTAGATTTTGGGCGAGGTATGTGAGGTCGTGATCTGCTTAGAAATAGCCCCAACAAGGTAAATCGATTTCGTCGGTTGTCACACTCATTTAAGGTTTTGGGTTTTTGATATTTTAGGGCTGTGGGGATTTTGTTCGCTCATCCAAAGGCTATAAATTTGAGTGGGATGTCGAAAAAGGCTTACACAAGATCCTTCAATTCCTTGCAGAACGGCCTTGGTTCAAGTGGGTTTTTGATTTTTTTTTTATTGTTTGTTTCAATTTTGATGTTTTTTTTTGCTAAATTTAGTGGATATTGATTATTGGAGTGGATCGGATTTTGTATTGAGGTGGTGCAGGAACAAAGTGGATTTTAGAGAACTTGCAATTCAATTTGGGTGTGTTCAGATCATTCTCTTCTTGCACTGAATCTTTATGTTAACCATATAGACACATACGTGGATGCATATTAATTTTCAAATTCTTTTTCCTATTAATAGTCCTAGCAATGGAATCACAAGCAGAAGCTCTTGGACAGTTAACTACAGATCATCTAGAAGCAAAGGTGAGGGCTTATTGTCTTGGCTACCCATTCCATGTTTGATCTGGTGTGTCTATAATTCAATGTCATCTTCCAATTGATAAGACCCATGGAAAGTGGGAAGAGAAAACAGATCACACATGTTTTAGAAAAACAATATGGAAACAGTCAAAAGGAAGCTCAATAATCTGTTGAAAATGGTGGCATAGTTCCAGCTGTATAAGGCATACATATATTCATACAAACATGGTAGTGGGTAGGAATATAGAGTTCATCACGTATACTAATACATATTATCTTGTGTTGGATAGCATGTTATTTGTATCTTGTGTTTCAAAAAATTTATTGCAAGCCAGCTTCTTTGTTTCAAATGCACTTTGGTTATTTATAATGAGCTTTAAAGGCAAAAAAAATTGTTGACCATATAAGATTACGATGGTACGCTGTTTAGCTGCCTAATTGATAGCAGTACGTTGATTTACCATTTAACGTACTTATGATTGTTTCTCTGCTCAAACTGGATTTCTTATCATTTCAAATCTCTACCAAAATTGCATCTTTATGCTATGTTTTTAAGTTTTCGGGTGCTAGACTTGATCATTTTTTAGTGGTATTTAAAGTTCAATGTAAATGTTACAAATTCACACCTTCAGACATTTTCTCCATCTGAGGACTGAGGCACAAGGGAATACCTCTAGTGGTGCAGATTGTACACGTCCCGGAACCGTGAATTTGAATGGGCACACTGGATTTTGATATGTTAAATGCTGTCGAAACTGTGAATTTAGGATGACATAATCCATTGAGGGCATATTAAATATGTATTCTGCAAATTTTGTTTGTTAGGGAAGAGCACTGTGGCTTGTGCTTTGAGTGGGAGTTTGTACCGCAGGGGAAAGAGAAGGTATGCTTAATTTAAGATCGAGTTTCAGAGTCATGGACCAGAGGTATGCTTAATTTGGAATCTTGTTTTAGTTAGTGCATTATAGAGGCCAAGTGTCTGTGACTGTTGTGATTATATCAGTGGATTATGTTTTTTCATTATCCATGGCCTTTATCACGACACTGCTCATGCTCATGATTATAATATTCACTCCATCTCAAATAATAGGTAAACTTTTTGGCATAGAAGAGAAGCCATTTTGTTTTTTCATTATGTAGATACACCTTTCTTTATTGTTCTACTTTGGTATCCTTGTAATGCAGAAGCAACTTTAAGGCTGTTAAGTAGATAGTTATAGACTTCAAATTGTATATACATCACAAAAATAATCTGGTTTCAACTTTTGTGGAGTGATGGTGAAACTTTTCTTTCTGCAGATGACCTTAGAATAAACTAGTGGTGTCACGCCCCGAATTTTGAATAATAAATTCAAATCCGAAACCTGAATAATTACAATTACAAAAAACCAAATCTCGAAACTTCGAGTTCATTATTACAATTCACTCTCACAATATATTATAAAGCTCAAATGAGCATAACACACCTCACAACTTACAATTGTTGTAAAACTCTAACAATTGCTCTAACCGCACGATCACCGTCCTGGTTCTCCTGTCCTGTAGGATTACCCGCTACACAATTTGAATAGTGTACCGGGAGTTGCAACAACACAAAACCCGGTAAGCTTTTTACAGCCAGTATGAGTAAACAAGAAAGAACTGTTGATTTATTAGATTTCAAGACTACCACAAACCCACGTTACTTTCTCACTCTCATATATATATATAGCCACTTATGAGTTACTCTCAATTTAGCTCATAAGATCACTCACTCTCATATATATATATAGACACTTATGAGTTACTCTCAATTTAGCTCATAAGATCACTCACTCTCATATATATATATAGACACTTATGAGTTACTCTCAAATTCGCTCATAAGATTTCCCAACATTTGGTAGACAGACTCATATATATATATAGACCCTTATGAGTTACTCTCAATTTCCCTCATAAGGTTACCATATATATATTGACACTTATGAGTTACTCTCAATTTCACTCATAAGTTCACTCCACATTTGGCAGACAGACTAGAGCTCTAACTGAACGTAACCACTCGTCCGGCCACAGACGTGATTACGATTTAATACTATTAATAACCACCAGCCCGGTACGAGAGCGTGATTCACTAATAGATGCCATGGTCACCTCGTGACCTAGTGATCTCCACAGATCACAACAATTTATTGTTCCTCAACAATAAAACTCAACACCTCTCACAATATATTGTTTCTCAACAATAAACTCAATACAACTCCAACAATACATATAATTTCACGTAATAATATATATACAGACATTCACACAGGAATGTCTAGTAATACCAACAATAGTTCATATGATTGCAACAAAATAAGCAATTAATTGTATTGGGTTCGTAATATGAACCACGTGAGGTTTACTCACCTCGATAATCCCGCTGCGTCTTCAATTCAGCTCAAAATACGATCCACAATCGTCCACCAACTCAAACCGTCAATCACCTAGTCAGATACGATCTTAACTTAGCAATCATTCATAAACAACACATATACGGAAATCCAACGGTCGGATTCTAATTTAATGATGATCCAACGGTCAGATCGAATTTATACGATGATCCAACGGTCGGATCCTAATTATACGATGATCCAACGGTCGGATCCTCACGGATCGCCCTTAGGATCATCCTCCAAAATTATCACAAAGATCCAATGGTCAGATCTTCTTGAATCACTCTAACAAACATCTCCATAAAATTATACGAAAATCTGACGGTCGGATTCTCACGAATCGCCTTCCGAATCATTGTTTTACATTTATACGAAGATCCAACGGTCGGATCTTCGCCCATGACCACACAAAGCCACTGGGACAGTCATAAGATCATCATATCCAAATTTGAAGTAAAACCGATGGTCAGATCCTCACAGATCGTAAACCGAAGATAAAACGTAAAAACGTTAAATAGTAACGTCAAAACATAAATTCACTATTTATCAACGTTTTCTAAAATGACCTTGTAATATATCAAAACGCTCGTAAGGATGCGTAGATCATCACCTAGATAATAAAAACTCAAAATATGGTCGAATACGCCGCCACAAGCGGCGGTCAGTGGGCGGTCAACGCGGCGGTCAACCACCTCCTCTGGCCACCAAATTTCATCCACAGCATCATCTCAACATTTCCAATCACTTTCTCAACTGTGACAAAGTCAGAAAATACCTTGAAGTAGCCGAACAATTAAGCACTCCGATGTACAGTGAAATTTTCCAATTATGCTTTCTTCCTCCATGCTTCGATCTGGGTTATGAGACTTGGCGAGCATGAAGAGCGGCTTAAGGCGCTTCTAATGGACCTGGGTTTATGACTGGAGGTGGCCGGAAATCGGCGTTGACTAATTTGCTACAGTAAAAATGTTGGCTTCGATCTCCACATTTCCGGCCAAATCGTCGTAAACAACTCCCACATGCGTGATAAGGAGGAAGAGACGAGTCTATCGATGCTCGCAGCTCGCCATTTGGTGGTCTAGAGGTGGTGAAAGAGGAGGTTGCAGAAGAGAGAAAGAGAGAGTTGCAGAAGAGAGAGACTGAGAGAGCACGGGGGAAGGAGAGAGAAAAGAAAGAAAAGTTACCTGGCTACAGTAACATTTCAAATTTATACCAATCTACCATAAACAGTAACTTTCATATTTTGCTTATAACTTTCGCATACGAACTCCGATTTTTACGTACCACATATGCACGCACTCGGTTTAATGTCCTCTACAACTTTCATGAAGGAAGTTTTCCCAAATTCCCAATGTATAAAAAGTCACTTTTTGAGACCCCCTAAATAACGTTCGTTTTTCGAAAATTAATCGTTCGAACTAATTCCACAATTCCTCCGAGCCTCGTACTCGCTCCCACTATCGTGAAATCATTTCTAAAAATCCACAGAATTTAATTTGGATTTTTCGGGGTATTACAATCTACCCTCCTTAAAGAAATTTCGTCCCGAAATTTAAGCGTAAGTCAATTCCTCTCGATTAAGGTTGACCTAACTATAGAATCTCCATCTTTTCCAAATCTGTAGTAATCTACAAAGCCTCAGCCCTTTGTATAAAAATACATTCCTATGGCCACTAAATCCTTTCATCACAAACGTAAACTCACAACACAACTGCTCAACATCACTCCACATCAATTACACAAAATCATCACATGGATCATCACATAGATCATTACTTAGATCTTCACAGAGATTATCTCATAGATCCTCACATAGATCTTCACCCTGTACTGGCATACAAGCACAGTAAACACTCCCACAAAGCGTTTCGCTACTCAATTAGCATCACTCAAAACAAATCATTCTCCAAAGCACGCCAATAAAACATGTGACCCAGTGATGATGACTTGGGCTTGCTCAATCCTTGGGCTAAGCATTAAGGCTGGCCAATTGAGCCGAAGAAACCGAACCATCCACATTTCGAACCGGCCCAAACCACTTTGGGTTTAACATTTGGGCCTACTATTCGGGCCGAACGATTGGGCTTAACATTTGGGCCTACCATTTGGGCCTACCATTCGGGCCGAACAATTGGGCCTACCAATCGGGCCGAACAATTGGGCTTACTATTTGGGCCTACCAATCGGCCCACCAACTTCCAGCTCGGCTACGGTATGAAATTGTACATACCGTATATACGTATGCATACCGTACAGACCGTATATACGTATGCATACCGTACAACTGTATATACGTATGTATACCGTACAGACCGTATATACGTATGCATACTGTACAACTGTATATACGTATACATACCGTACAGACCGTATATACGTATGTATACCGTACATACCGTATACACGTCCGTATATCAAGCATATACGAGATCCAAAAATATTTGTAAGAGGTAAGGTTCGAACTCCCGACCTCGAACACGAAGGTTTTGCTCCCAACCACTGAAGCAAGAGCTGCCTTCATTAATATATGCTCACGTGTTATATTTATTATGTCATAAGCGACATAAATAAAATAACGGGGAAGGCAAGGTTCGAAACCTCAACCTGCCGCACGAAACCTTTGTCCCCCAACCACTGGAGCACAAGCTGTGCTTAATATAATGTGTACAAATTTTATACTTATTATGTCATAACGAACATAATAAAAATAAACGAGAGGCGAGGTTCGAACCTCAGACCTCTTGTACACGAACTGTACACTCAACCACTCGAGCACGGCTGCTCACGTTATTATCCATACAAATCCTTTTATTTAAACCAACTGTTTCAACTGTTTAAACAATTCGGCCCAAAACATCCAAGACTGTTGCAGAAACCCAGCCCAACGTATCCAAAACTGTTACAGAAATCCGGCCCAACTCATCCAAAACTGTTTCAGAAACTCGGCCCATCATGTCCAAAACTGTTTCTGAAACTCGGCCCATCAGGCCTCCACCCACAGCTACAGTGATGCCTTGATCCGAGACAGGCCCAAGTACGGCCCACTTGTGTCACGGCTTATCCCTTCCGTGATTTACGGCAGTCAAATCTGCTTTCGGCTACAGCTGTCTGCCACAGCGCCTCGAGATTCCCTCGGTCCCCTTACACGCTCTCCACGCGCCAACAGCTTTTCCGGGTTTCGGGGCGACTTTAATCCAACGCGTGGATTGAATCTCAGAGATCGTCCATCCAACGGTGGAGATCTGCTCACCTCGTTCTATAAATAGGTGCATCCTGGAGAAAAACTGTTCACACCAAAGAAAAGAAATTTTCCCCAGCCATTCTCTCTCAAACTCTGCAGCCTTCCTCTCGAAACTCAAATCCTTTCTTCATCAATTTCAATCCTTCTCTTCTGATCTTCTCTCCCATCTAGTTGATTCAATCCCATCTTTCCTCTGAACTTTCAGATCTTCAATCTTTTCCTCCAAATCTTCAATCCTTCTTTCTCAGATCTTTTCTTCCATTTGAAGATTCGATCTCATCTTTCCTCTGAGAATCTCAGATCTCCAATCACCAGTTCAACAACTCCAATCCTTCTAACAAAATCTCCCTCAAACACTAAACCATGTATTCCTCGATTTCCACATCCTCTCACCCCATGACCCAAGAGCCACGAACTCTGCAACTAATGGAGCTCCAAACCCCGCAACAAATGGAACCACAACAACAGCAACCAACAGAGGAGGGAGGAAACACCCAAGCAGCTGGAAGTAGTGCCAACATGGATTTCTGGCGAAGCCGTACCAGGTGGATTCCTACTCCAGAACAAATAAGAATCCTCAAGGATCTTTACTATGTCAAGGGATTTAAGTGCCCAACTACAGAGCAGATTCACGAGATCTGTCTCCAGCTGAACCAGTATGGGTATGTTGAGGGTAAGAACATTTACTTTTGGTTCCAGAACGTCAGGGCTCGAGAGAAGCAGATGAATAGGTGTAATCAGGCTGCTCCAGTGCCCATGAGAACTAGTTCTCTTGGTACTGGTAGATCCATTGATCTCAATTTTGGGTCCACTGGTTCTACTGGTGCTAGTGGATCCATCGACATCAATTTTGGGCCAGCTGGTGGATCCATTGACATCAATTTTGGGTCCACTAGTTCTACTGATGATGGTAGATCCATTGATCTCAACTTTGGTTCCACCTATTCTACTGGTAATGAAGGATTTCTTGATTTAAATTCTGTTTCATATTCTTCCTCACACTTCAACACTAATACTAGTACAACTCTTTTGGCACAACAGGAGGACAAACATCCCTGCAACAACGAGGAGGAGATCACCAGGAGGTTCAAACTCTTCCTCTGTTCCCCGTGCACGGCGAGGACGTCTTTGGTAACCTGAAGACTACTTCCGAGGAAGGTAGTGCACATGATTACTATTTCGGTGGCTCAGGCGGTTACAACCGTGGATCTCCAGTTTCTCTTGAGCTCAGCCTCAACCCATCCGGAGCTGCTGACTAGGCTTAGTACAGCATAGTCCTCGTTTTCCTTTTTCTTTTTCTTTTTTTTTCTTTTTTTTTTTGTAATATAAACTCAATAAGATGGTGTGCATGTTTTCTTTCCTGTTTGTTTAACCAACAACAACACCAAGGATCGAACCTTGGTCACCCAATACTATTTTCAAAACCATAAACAACTCTACTGCACACATCTTTCATAATGATGCAATAAAAACAATCACTCAAAAAGAATCCAACAATCAATTAAGTCGCATCGAGGTCTAGCTAGTATCCTCTGAGTCAAACCAAACACAACAATTTCATCGATAGGATTAGGGATTTATAAAGCTAAACACATCCTGAGTTAGCTAGGAAAAACCCACGTTTTTAGAGTTACTCTTACAACTCTTATAGAATCTCGATAATTCCATCTATCAATTGCTTCAACAAAAACTCACCACAATTCAATCCCTAACATTTAGCGATTCAGAAATCGAATCAAACTCCATATCACATAGTAATTCACTTGAACCACTATGGATACCTAACAAAGTCACTAAAATCAATATCTGAAATTGCGTTTAACTATATCACCTAAAATCAATCACCAAAGGCAAACCCTTGCCTGACTCTAACATGTCCTCCATGCTTCTTCCTGCACCATACATAGGCCTCAAAATTCAATTTCATTCACTTGAACAAAACTATATTCACAAGTCTGCTATAGACATCAGGGAAAAACCCATACTTTTACTCATAACTTTTCCTTCTAAAAGTTCATCACGTAGTGTATATAAAATCACCACACAACCTTCTTAGTCTACACTAAGAATTCAATCTCACACAAGGTCAGCATAATTGCCTCAGAGTCACTTTAATCACGTATCACATGTCAATTACCAAAACTCCACTAAGACGTCTCTTTATAAAACAAGATATCTAATCCTTGATACGTACACCTCATCTAAACATCTGTACGTCCAACTTAAGAAGACAAAATTTATAACAATTCATACTCGTATCCACACTAGGTACGTGCATAGGTCCACACCATGTCTTCAACCAAACACTTCAACAATCAAAAGAACCTCATTTCCATAAAACAATCCTCGTTGACTTAACAGAGTTGAATCAAGAGGTTCCTATTCCTCAAGGATTGTAACTCGCGGCCACTGAACTTATTCCAATACGAACCTACAAGACAACTGTAAGGTTCTAAGTACAACCCCTTCGAATCTCCATCACCTAAGGAGTATAGTATGCTTGGCTAAGACATGTATAACACTTAAAACACAGTATAAGTCAAATACAAATTCATATTAACCAAGTCAATACTATAGGGAATGTATTCACGTTCCCTAAACGACCTAGCGGCCTAAACAACTCCCAACACTCACGCATACCCAATGACTTAGCCAATACCAAAGAGCACACGATGGGGATCCGCTGCAGACGGGCCATCACTCGGAAGGTATTGACACATCACCAAATATGCACCTTACGCTCTGATACCAAACTGTCACGCCCCGAATTTTGAATAATAAATTCAAATCCGAAACCTGAATAATTACAATTACAAAAAAACAAATCTCGAAACTTCGAGTTCATTATTACAATTCACTCTCACAATATATTATAAAGCTCAAATGAGCATAACACACCTCACAACTTACAATTGTTGTAAAACTCTAACAATTGCTCTAACCGCACGATCACCGTCCTGGTTCTCCTGTCCTGTAGGATTACCCGCTACACAATTTGAATAGTGTACCGGGAGTTGCAACAACACAAAACCCGGTAAGCTTTTTACAGCCAGTATGAGTAAACAAGAAAGAACTGTTGATTTATTAGATTTCAAGACTACCACAAACCCACGTTACTTTCTCACTCTCATATATATATATAGCCACTTATGAGTTACTCTCAATTTAGCTCATAAGATCACTCACTCTCATATATATATATAGACACTTATGAGTTACTCTCAATTTAGCTCATAAGATCACTCACTCTCATATATATATATAGACACTTATGAGTTACTCTCAAATTCGCTCATAAGATTTCCCAACATTTGGTAGACAGACTCATATATATATATAGACCCTTATGAGTTACTCTCAATTTCCCTCATAAGGTTACCATATATATATTGACACTTATGAGTTACTCTCAATTTCACTCATAAGTTCACTCCACATTTGGCAGACAGACTAGAGCTCTAACTGAACGTAACCACTCGTCCGGCCACAGACGTGATTACGATTTAATACTATTAATAACCACCAGCCCGGTACGAGAGCGTGATTCACTAATAGATGCCATGGTCACCTCGTGACCTAGTGATCTCCACAGATCACAACAATTTATTGTTCCTCAACAATAAAACTCAACACCTCTCACAATATATTGTTTCTCAACAATAAACTCAATACAACTCCAACAATACATATAATTTCACGTAATAATATATATACAGACATTCACACAGGAATGTCTAGTAATACCAACAATAGTTCATATGATTGCAACAAAATAAGCAATTAATTGTATTGGGTTCGTAATATGAACCACGTGAGGTTTACTCACCTCGATAATCCCGCTGCGTCTTCAATTCAGCTCAAAATACGATCCACAATCGTCCACCAACTCAAACCGTCAATCACCTAGTCAGATACGATCTTAACTTAGCAATCATTCATAAACAACACATATACGGAAATCCAACGGTCGGATTCTAATTTAATGATGATCCAACGGTCAGATCGAATTTATACGATGATCCAACGGTCGGATCCTAATTATACGATGATCCAACGGTCGGATCCTCACGGATCGCCCTTAGGATCATCCTCCAAAATTATCACAAAGATCCAATGGTCAGATCTTCTTGAATCACTCTAACAAACATCTCCATAAAATTATACGAAAATCTGACGGTCGGATTCTCACGAATCGCCTTCCGAATCATTGTTTTACATTTATACGAAGATCCAACGGTCGGATCTTCGCCCATGACCACACAAAGCCACTGGGACAGTCATAAGATCATCATATCCAAATTTGAAGTAAAACCGATGGTCAGATCCTCACAGATCGTAAACCGAAGATAAAACGTAAAAACGTTAAATAGTAACGTCAAAACATAAATTCACTATTTATCAACGTTTTCTAAAATGACCTTGTAATATATCAAAACGCTCGTAAGGATGCGTAGATCATCACCTAGATAATAAAAACTCAAAATATGGTCGAATACGCCGCCACAAGCGGCGGTCAGTGGGCGGTCAACGCGGCGGTCAACCACCTCCTCTGGCCACCAAATTTCATCCACAGCATCATCTCAACATTTCCAATCACTTTCTCAACTGTGACAAAGTCAGAAAATACCTTGAAGTAGCCGAACAATTAAGCACTCCGATGTACAGTGAAATTTTCCAATTATGCTTTCTTCCTCCATGCTTCGATCTGGGTTATGAGACTTGGCGAGCATGAAGAGCGGCTTAAGGCGCTTCTAATGGACCTGGGTTTATGACTGGAGGTGGCCGGAAATCGGCGTTGACTAATTTGCTACAGTAAAAATGTTGGCTTCGATCTCCACATTTCCGGCCAAATCGTCGTAAACAACTCCCACATGCGTGATAAGGAGGAAGAGACGAGTCTATCGATGCTCGCAGCTCGCCATTTGGTGGTCTAGAGGTGGTGAAAGAGGAGGTTGCAGAAGAGAGAAAGAGAGAGTTGCAGAAGAGAGAGACTGAGAGAGCACGGGGGAAGGAGAGAGAAAAGAAAGAAAAGTTACCTGGCTACAGTAACATTTCAAATTTATACCAATCTACCATAAACAGTAACTTTCATATTTTGCTTATAACTTTCGCATACGAACTCCGATTTTTACGTACCACATATGCACGCACTCGGTTTAATGTCCTCTACAACTTTCATGAAGGAAGTTTTCCCAAATTCCCAATGTATAAAAAGTCACTTTTTGAGACCCCCTAAATAACGTTCGTTTTTCGAAAATTAATCGTTCGAACTAATTCCACAATTCCTCCGAGCCTCGTACTCGCTCCCACTATCGTGAAATCATTTCTAAAAATCCACAGAATTTAATTTGGATTTTTCGGGGTATTACAAGTGGAATCTTGAGATCAGCGATCAATTGGTATGTGTAGTGTGTCTGCTGCCATAGTGAGTATGTGAACAAATCTCTTTCTAGGTACTTCAAATATATTCTTTCTATACGAAATTTATGTTTTGAAGCTTTTTGGGATTTAGAAATATTCTGTAGCTGTAATACCAGATTCATGTGACTAAACACCACCAATATTCCAGCTCAATATGTGCTGAATGGGCGATCATGGAACATGTATGGCACCCAAGACATAATTTTTTTCTTTCCGAATCAGTGACTACTGCTTTTGATCTGCACTGCCATTATCTTTTGCTTTTGAATGGGAATAGGGGATTTGGTGCTATCCACAAGGTGAATTCATATTGTAATTGATAAGCATGTCTGAAAACATTAAGATGATCTGAAAGTCAGGATTAGTTGAGTAATTCTGTTATGATGCAGGTCGGACTTGTGAATAGAAAGAGAAGAAAAACGAGGCGAGTTTCAGTGGAGCTGCCAACAAAAGATGTAATATGAAACCATCATCCAAGAAGTTGATTATAACTTTATAAGCTTCTCTTCTCCAGACTGGCTTGTCTTTTTGTTGACCCACTAGGATTGTAGTGTGTCAAATCTTAAAACTATATGTCAACTTGTACAATTTAATGTAGTATGGCTGAATAGAAGAAAGTTATTATATGTAGATTTGAGGCTTCCTTAGTTTTGAGGCATGGAAGGAACAAATGCCTATAATGTTTTTATGTACGGATTTGGGAAATACTCTCTATTTTATATTATTGAATTCATTTTATATATAGTCGGAGTTAATTTATTGAATAACACTCACACAACAGCTAATGCTGTCGACAAGCTGCCTACATGCTGTCAACACGCCTGTCGACATCGATGTCGATCCCTTCATATGACGGTTCCCTACAATCGACCTTCATCAGACGGTGGTTCGATATCAGACGACAATTTTTAGCCGTCGTTTGTTTCAATTTTTGTAGTAGTGTACCGGGAGACGAGAAATGGAGGTGTTAAGAAATACAATTGCACAAAGTCTAAAGAATGCATCTACTTAGCATTTAGTTGCAAATTTCAAGTGACTTTAATATATTTTGTGTAATGGTTCTCGTTGAACTATGGTCGGGAAATTAATCCAAATATTCTAGACTTATTTTGTGTAATAGTAAAACATAATATGCATATTGAAAGGTTTAAAGTAAATCTTCTATTTGGTCCAAGCAAGGGTACAAGGATAATACATGAGCATTTTTTTTATTTGGTATGGTTACATAATCAAAAAACAAAATTATGTATTTTAGTAGCATATCTTAGCATGTATGACCATTTTGGTAATTATACCCAGCTAAAGCATTTTTGCCTTGCAACTTACCAAACACCTAGAAATTACTTTTCGTTCTCACAACACTTTTAAAAATAGTTTACCAAACACCTCAGCTGCTTCTTCTCACAGCAAGTTCAGAAGTGCTTCCTCTCACAGCAAGTTCGGAAGTGCTTCTTCTCACAGCACAGCAATCCCAAACTAAGCCTAAGAATGCTTTGATAGATCTCTTAGACAAATGAAGTTTCACATTTTTTTTAAAACCTCTACTGGGCATTGTTTATGCTCATCCTCTTTCTCCCCTCAAATTTCAGGTGGTGGTTAGCTAGTTTTGTTGAGGTTGGAATTGCTCTACTTATTATCAAACTTTTGTTGAAAGATCGAGACATTTTGGTGAGTTGTACGTTGTCATTTTGAAGTATGTAAATAACTATAATATAGCTGGTTTAATTTATCTACTTATCTGGGCAGGATCAAAAACACGGTTTCACAGTTTCATGTGTTTCCCTCTTTATTGTGTTGTAATATTATGTGCATATATGTGCTCATATGATCATTTTAGTCACATTTCTGTTCTAATAATGATTTTGTTTTGGTACGAACCATTGGGGAAGTCTAAGGTGTGTTGATGTTTTTCATGCATCAACTTTTTAATAGATATATATTAAATTAAATTAATTGGTGAAACCTGTTGTACAGGTCAACAGGTTATCCACTTATAATTTGACATGTGTACTTTAAAAAAAAAAATTACCGTTCTAAGTACTCATTTATTGTTTTATATGTAAATCGTTCAAAAACTTGTAATGAAGATCGTAAATATAGTAATTACTTTGATTACAACTATAATTATTACTAAATACATCAAATGTGGTCGTTTATTGTAAAGTATCTCATTGATGATATAATTTCCAAAAGAAAGGTCTCTAATTATAAAAAGAACAACTGGATTACAAGAAGAAGGACTTGAGAAATTTTAGGTCTAATATGATCGTTTACCATATAAACAAAACATTTGTTGTAACATTGGTAAAGTGATCGTCTTTTTTGTAAATGGAATCATATTTCAAGTAATTATCATAAAAACAACCATAATTACCACTTTACACCTCGATTGTTGTAATTTATAGTAAAATGCACGGTTAGACGAGTAATTATCTCATGGATGATAAGATTTACACAAGAAAAGTATTAGTTACAAAATAGAGGACTTTAATGTACAATTAAGGACTCGCGCCTCATTTACTATATATACGTAAAGTTTTACCACTTTGACAGCAATCTGTTGTTAAATTAGTATAATGGTTCTCAGACTTGTAATATAAAAAATTACCGCAAATAAGAGCTTGATTACTACTTCTACAACAATTCGTTGTCTCATCAATCAAATGGTTTTCAAACTTGTAATATTGAATAATTACCACAAATACAACCTTGGTTACTACTTTGGACCTCGATTGTCGTAAAATCAGGAAAAAAAATCGTCAAATAAGTAAATAACTCCTAAAGGATAGTAGTTACAAGATTGACAACCTTATTATACCATAAAGAACTCACCACAAATTTACTTAAATATATGAAGTTTTACCAGTATAGCAACACATTCGTTGTTTTATTAGTAAAATGATTGTGAAAACTTGTAATAGTGAAGTATTAACACTTATTACAACTAGATTACCACTTTTTACCACAATTTGTTGTTTTATTGGTAAAAAGGCTCTCAAACTTGTTATAATGAAATATTAACACTAATTACAACTTGATTGCCACTTTATGTCATCAATTTTATATGACTTAGGCTTGAAATATTAAAGCACTATCAAAATTACAACCTTCATTACTACTTTTGACCTCTATTATATCTTTATAAGAGAATATGGTTAAATAGTTTTTTTTTTTCCTCTCGAAAGATCAGTTCTATCTGCCTTTGTTTTCCTTTCTCTTCCTTCTTCTTTCTTTCTTCTTCCTTCTTGGTCCATAGTTGAAATTCTAGTATATCAAAGCCATGGCGGCCTAACCATCGCTCTGCTATCACTTCTCCACTGCAATTCTTAGTTTCTTTCCATCCTTAGTTTCTCTTGTGTTTGAATTTAGAGAAATCTTGTGTTCAACTTTCGACAAATCTAATAGAAGAAACCTCAAAACCCCCAAATTGGAAAAACCAAACCCTAAAATTTTCAATCTGTCTTAATCTCTCGTCAACCTTTCTCAGGGACATAGTGCAGCAAAACCGTAACTAAGTAATGACGGTCGAAATAGCGGCGCATTACCCGTCTAGTGAGACTCGATGTGGTTCCCTGTAGACGTTCTTGGAACGATTTGGTGAGACTCGATTTGGGTTCTTTACTTTTACTTTACCATCCGGGTCTTGTTGAGTCTGTCAATTTGATGTAATTTTCAAGGTGGATGAACTGATGTTTGTTGATTTTGCTATTGTAAGTTTGAATTTTGACATGTAAATATTGTAGCTTAGCTCTTGGTTATATAACTATCATGATTTAGCGCATTGGTCTTCTCGGTTTTGTCAGTTTTGATATATTTTCTTTTAATTTCTGATATGAATCGGAGCTCTCATATCCGAGTCTTTGGTTTTAAGACTGGGTTGGTTGTCATTTCTGACCGGGCTTTGAGGTTAAAATGTCAGATTGTTCTGTTAAGGAATCTAATGCATGTTTGAGTCTCTGAGAATGCATATTTGAGTCTGTGATTCACAATTTCCAGTTATATAGTCTACGAAAATGGAAATTTTCTTTCCCCCTTCTGCTCCATCCGCCCCAGTGATGTCTACGAAAAGGATCCATTTCAACGTTCAGCCAAGGCCCAAACGGTTTCCCTTCACCAGGAGAAGGAACTCCACGGAGATTACAGTCACTAGTCCAATGATCCACCATGCCGCATTTGAAACATAAATCTGGAAGAAGTTCATAAGAAAATTCCACCCCAACGATCCTTCTGATCTTTAAAATGAATTAACATTCTCCGCCATAGAGATTGAGTGACATCAAACCGAACCCGGATGCGAAAGTAATCACCCAGAGAATCCCCATTAACATCATAGTCCACTTCTTGACAGACTCCGATCTGGTTACCAATTAATCTTCCCAAACGATCACATATACTAAGAAGTGGCAAGTGATACACGTACACGAATCCAAAAGGCCACTGAATTTAGAACAACATCAGAGATTGGAGAAGCACCACCAACTTGAGCCAACACAATCAACTTCCTGTCAAAAGCCCATGGTTCGTTATCCAATATCTCATCAGCATTTGTAAACTGGAAGAGATACCGGTTGTCCCCGCAATCACGAATCACTAAATCATTCGGATGCCGCCATAGATCGATCACCGTGGTTTTGAAGTAGCGAAGGTTATAAGGTCGCTCAGAAAGAACAGTACCCACCAGACAATAGCGGAATTCGGAGTGCACATCCTCCAACACCGAAAGATCCACATTAATTCCTCTTTCTTCCCGTTCAAATAATTTTAATTTTTGATGGGTAGGGGAAACAGGATCCGCGACCCTTTAAAAAAAATAGAACTGTAAGCAAAAGTCGTACAACATTAAAGAAAAAGCAGAAGAAGAAAAGAGTGCACAGAGCACTAAAGGCGGAGAACCGCAATGAGTTCAGAAGCACTTATAGAGTTATAGTACAATTATGGTTAATTGAAAAAGGAATAGGGAATTACTTCTCCTTCCCTTTACTGGAGGCATGCCAAGGGGGATCTTCATCCATCAGTTTCAGTAAATGAATGACCCACTACAAATCTACTGAGAACTAGAATTAGACTCAGTAGAAGACTACAATTTGACAAGGGACCAGATTAAACTAGATTGAAAGTCAAAGAAAGTGTAAGAAGATGGAAGAATCGAATAGAAATCTCTCTAGTTGAGGAGTTCTTCTTCTCCTTTTTAATTTAGGGTTTTCTAAATTTTATTTTCAATATGTGATTGGGAATCATAAAAAAAAAAAAAAAAGTTGATACAGGTTAACGGGTAAGCAGGTTACTACTATTGAATATTTCAGACCGTCAGATATATTCAACTTTTAATTAAATCCAACGGTCTAAGATATTCAAAAAACTTGATGTATGACATACGTCAACATATACTAGAATTTTCCCTAACGATTTAGTTCAAGTGTTGCCATTCAACAGACCATGTCGTGTCATTTAAAATTTTTTTTTTTTTAACTTTGATCTTATTCCAGCAAAAGAACTTTAGTTATTATTTTGGATCTTTTTCAATATCGTTTCCAGCTAAACTTTTGTTATTTAAAAATGGACATCTGAAGATCTTCTCCAAACAAGTTTTGTCCAAAATAAATCGAATTAGAACCCTTAGCTCATTCCCAAAGAAAGAACAATTTGCTGGAAATCTTAGAAATTGCCCTGCAGTACAGCCCTCTTTGGTATTCTTTTTCCTAATTTATTGGCCTCCAAAATTCCAAATGTCCTGAATTTTTTAATGTTCTTGTTCTGCTAGAATGATTTGGAAATTTTCATGTCATTTGGACACTTAGTGAATATTCGATGAATTTTCTAAATCGACAATGCAGCTGAGATATTTTTTTTATAAAACCTGACAGTTCACACTATAAAAAAGAAAATTGCAATCGCCATGGCACCTTGCCTTCGTAAAAGAGCATTGGCAACGGCTATGTAACAACAATGCTTCTGTCGTGGATGGTGGCGTTGCCAATAGTATTGGCGACGACAATTGAGCCGTCACAAGAGCATTAGCGATAGCAAACGTTTGCCATGACAATATTATTGCGACGGCGCCTGCCGTCGCCAATAGCATTGGCGATGCCACCAACCACTACCAAAGTTTTTTTCCGTCACCAAAAGTCATTTGCAACAGCAAAAATGCTGTAGCAAAAGTGTTTTTAGTGTATAAAAAAAAATCTGGCATGCGTATATGCATGCCTTTTTTTTTTTTTAATAAAAGTTGTACAGGAAGTCAGAGAGGAATGAATCTTATATAAAAGAAATGTTACACTAATTTCATACATCTTAGCAACGTTCAAAATTCACAAAATTAAAATACAAAAAGCTCATCTTTGATAGGCAAAGTATATACACTGCGGTGCAAACTCTAAATACTTGGTGATTGGAAAGCTTCTTTTCCTCCATTCTTCACTAGATTCTGGATTTAAGGCACTCAACTTCGGCAGATTCTTTACCTCCATTGAGCTATTGGAATGATTGAAGAGTTTCTTTACCTCCATCTTCTATAGATTCTAGAAGCATCAAACTATGAATTAGTTCACACTAAATTTAACTAGATAAACTCCGGTGATCCTACAGCCAAAACACCAGCAAAACAAAACCAAACATAAAACTCTACTAATTGCAGCAAGCTTCAACAAACAGAACCATAACCAAAAGCAATTCCAAACAAGTATAGCCAAATGGTAAAAAGAAACTCAGACAAATCACGGACCTGACTAAGAGATAACTTCTTGCTCAATATAAGACAGAGACTCTTTTAATACCCCCAAACAAGGTCTTGGTCTTGGACAAATCATCATCATCCTCTATTGAAAATAGAGCCTCTTATATCATTTGTCATGCTTGCACAAATGAACTGTACAAACACTAGTATGAAAAGGTAACACAAAGCAACTAATAGCAAGTAGAATATGTTAACATATTGAAATTATTATTTAACAAAGACTCAAAAATCTAAGCAGATATGAAGACTTATGAAACTAGGATTCGACCAATTAATACCCATGCACTCAACCCTTGAAACCAAAATGAAGACACATATACAAAAACAGCATTGTGAAATCAAACTTACAAACTGATACTGTATTTCAAGAAGTTGAGGAAATTGCCTTTAAAATTGGTATTTCTATTAATATTGAAAGACAACCGAAAGCATTTCGAACGGCAACAATTTAACACCAATATATTTCCATGTAAATATAATTCCAAGTGAAAATGCATATGATCAATAAGTTTTAATTGACAAACAAGACATGTATAGAAGATGCAACTATGCATGCAAACATTAAGGCAAAAATCTTTGATCTAGGCATGTCCTTGTAATGTGCACCCCCTTATTTATAAATAGTGTTAACAATATATGACTTTGAAGTTGCTTTGTGACAATTACAATCTTTAAGTTTCTTGATGAGAATTATGTGGGGATTTATAAAACTTGAGAAGTGCCATCACTTAGACTAGTATTAACACCCACAGTCAACTCTTCAACTTGAACAAGCAAAAACCTATAAAAGAAAGAGAAGAAGAGATAAATTACTTGCATCCTAGCCTCATCCCTAGTTAATCCTATTTCCCAAGACATCTCCATATAGTTAAACCTGAAACATGATACCAAGAGAATTAGAAAGAAAGAGGGAAAAGTTAAAAGCAAGAAACATGTCGAGGACACTAGAAGTTGTCCTTAAAATCATATTGCTCCCATGATACCACTACTGCCAAAACATATAGCAAATACATATAAATGCATCAATAGCATATATATCAATCAAAATTTGAAACAGAAACATTCCCAGATCTTATGAATTCAAGAAAGCCCTGAGGAACTGAAGGCACATAGGGTTTGCATATCTAGCTACAATGATTTTGGCCACTCCAAAAATTCCTTTACAAAACTGTAATCAAGTTTGGAGCTTAATCTTATTGTGGTAGGAGAACATATATAGGCATTAAGTTAATTTAGGCATAATTGAAGAGATTAGTTGGTGTCAGAATGTAAAGGAGAGACTAAATTTTACCCCACCTCAAGTCCATTCCATAAGAAAGCAACATCCTTCTTGTTTGACAAGGATATAAGAGCCTGCTTATCACCTGAACAAGAAGAAAATTACAATGCTCCACTATAACCATAAGTACAGATGTAAACAAAATCACAAAGGGATTTAAAGATATACTTGTGCATATCTCCATGAATATCAAAATAGAAAGTAATAGATGTAGCCGATCACTTGACATCAAGACACTTTTTGTAAAGAAAGACCACTGCAGAAGTAGAACTTTGTTTCTTTGGTACAATTTCGCTATGCATACATGAAGACAAGACCATTCCATCACATACATTACTATTAGAAAATAATATCAACCTCTCATGCCCCTTGGTATGCAAACCTGATTTCACATGGTAACATACATTTTCACATGATATACCAAACATGTGGGAAACAAGAAAATAACTAAGACAACAAAAAATCATGTATCAAAGAAATCAAAATGAACACCAGGACAGCAAAACGAGGCTCCAAACAAGTAGAAACAAAGTATAGTTTCAATAACATCTGTAAGAAATCAAGACCCATAAATTGCTCAGAGACATCTTCAAACTTCAAATTGACCAATCATGAACAATTAAGACAAGCCCATTTCAGAGTTCAACACGTAATATAATATGAGGAAACGTAAGTGCCAATAGTCATGGGTTTAGAGACTGCAAAGGTCCCCGTCCCAAAACAATTAAGATACCAAAAACTCTACTGGCCTGGTGGACACAAATTGGTTCTTTTCTCCTAATGTGTTACTCCGAAAAGTTGAAAGCACAAAAAAAATGGAATTAGGTTTCACCTGTTCCTTTGTGATTTGCTCAAATTTCTTCCTGGAGTTTATAGAGGAAGTTGAAAGAGCCAGACTGATTAGTAGATTTGCTATTGAGGTGGCCAGATTTGATGGAAATTTGGTGAAGCTCGATCCACCCTTTTTCTAGCAAAGAATAGCGAGCGTTTGTTGCTTGTAAATTAAAAGGCAAGAAAGAAGAAATTTATCTAAAGATCGAGAGAGAATGAAAACAAATCTGAACAAAAATTTATCTAAAGATCAATTACGATGGATATATAGGAAGAAGAAATTAAGTGTTGCTGAGGGAGAGAACAGAGAAAAGGAAAGAGAGGATTTCTTATAAACCCTAAAAAGATTAGGTTTCCTTAATAAGAGAAACTTTGTGATAGAAGTTTATTAGTAGTTGACACGACGGCACCTGCTTGCAGTAGTAAATTTTAGATGCATTCACGATGGCTAAGCTTCGCCGACGTAAAAGATATTGTTTGGCCACGGCGACTGCAACGTCATACAAATGGGGTAGCAAATTTTTTCTAACCTTAGCGACGGCAAGGTTTTGCCGAAGCAAAAGAGCAGTCTTTCGCGATGGCAAAACCACGCCTAAGCAAATTGCCGAAGCCATTGGAATTATTTTTTATAGTGTAAGTCAGTTTGTGTTCAAGTTTTGCTTACTTCCCAAAGTCAAAACTGCCTGAATTCTTAGCATGTTTACTTTGATTCTGGAAATTTTCAAGTTCATCGATATACAAATGAAGGTTTAGTGAATTTCCAAAACTAAGCTATTCCGCATCAATAATTCAGTTGAACTTGAGTCAATCTTAATCGTATTATCATTTTCTCTTGTTCAAGAACCCCTCAAGTTAGACCCCGGTTTTGGGGTGTGACAAAAATCGTCATTTACAGTCCAAATTAATGACCAGTAAACCGGTAACTCTAGGTATGAGGCATAACATAAACTCTAATGCATCTCTTTAATTTATCATAACTACTTTCTCAATTTTCATGACAACAACATCAACTCTCAACTTTCAAAAAGAGAAAGGTATCTCGATTATATAAGATTTATATGTGCTTCTTGAGATGATGAGGTCGATAAATAGCACGAATGTAACTCTCATTCCTAAAGTGAAACAACCAGAGTATGTCCATCAGTTGCGACCAATCATTCTTTGCAACGTGATATACAAGATTGGCTCTAAGGTGCTTGCCAACAGATTGCAGCCACTCTTACAAAATTTGATATCACCTTATCAAAGTGCGTTTGTGCGGGGGCGGCTTATTTCTGACAATTCATTAGCCGCTTTTGAAATATCTCATTTTCTGAAGAGAAGAAGAAGAGGCAACGTTGGCTATAGCGCTTTGAAGCTCGACATGAGCAAAGTGTACAATCGTGTTGAATGGAGCTTCCTGGAGGTAGTTATGCAACAGCTAGGCTTCTGCAATAAATGGATAGATTGGGTTATGAGGTGTGTGAGGACGGTCACCTATTCTTTTGTGATAAATGGAGACCCAAGTGGTCGTGTTATTCCATCTAGGGGTCTGTGACAAGGGGACTCCATATCACCTTATTTATTTCTGCTTTGTGGTGAAGCTTTATCTCGTCTCATAATCAAGGCTGAGTCTGAAGGTAGGATGAGTGGAGTCAAGATTTGCAGTGGGGCACCTCCTATATCGCACCTTTTCTTCGCTGACGATGCTTTCGTCTTCTTTAAGGCTGAGGCGAAGGAAAGTGTGGTATTGAGAGAAGTCTTTGCAAATTATGAAGGAGCTTCTGGTCATGCAACTAGGGCTGTCAATTCCGACACGACCCGATAACACGACTCGAAACCCGCACTAAATAAAGCGGGTTGAACCCGCACGATTAAAAAGCGGGTCGGCGGTGAGTCAACCTGCCATGACCCATTTAATAAATGGGTCGGCCACGGGTCAACCTGCCAACACGAAGTGAACCTGTCTAACCCGATTGTGCTATGTTTCTTCTTGAAATTTTTGACGTTCGGAGTATTTGATCATAATATTAGACAATTTGAAATATTTCACTTTTTAATTATTGGATTTAATTATTTATGAATTATATATAATTATTTATATTCTTCGTTTTGTAGAGTTTTTAGTAAATTTAATTAATTTATGCATTTTTTTAGTTAACTGGGTCCCATTGCTAAAGCTTAAATGGGTCATTTTGTCTAATAAGGCACGACTTATTTATTAAATGGGTCAAGCAGGTTGAAAACGGGTAACCTGTTTAATAAACAGGTTGGGTTTGGGTTTAAATTTTTGACACGATTATTAAATAGGTTGGGTTTGGATTTATATCTTGCGACATGACAAATACCTTGACCCGACACGAACCCAACCCAACACGACCCATTGACAGCCCTACATTGATAGGAGCATTTTAATGCGACATTTTAACTGCATTTCCCTACATTTTCTGCGTTATTTCCTTAATAAAACTCTGTTTAGGAAAGTTTCCATTCTTTGATTGGGAAAGTTCCTATTTGTAGAAAGTTTCTATTTTGTAGTTTCTATTTTTCATTTTTGGAAAGTTTCCATTTTCAGTTTAGGAAAGTTGCCATTTTTCATTTTAGGAAAGTTTCTATTTTTCATTAACGGTTTCTATTTTCAGGACCTTGGAGCTAAAAAGTGGAAATGAACTCATAAAAGGAAAGAGGAGCTTGCAAACGTTAAGGGGAGCAAAGATGAGACACAATGGGTCACAGAAATGAGCAGAAATGAAGAAAAAAAGTTTTCCTGCTTCAACCAGGAAACCCTGCGAAAGGGAGGAGAGCTTACCAAGCAAATTTCCAACGCAACCATGAAAAAGAAATGGAAAAATGAAGTGTTATGACGTTGGAAGGTGACAAGGCTTGAAGTTGAAGCAACAAGGCCCAAGAACTCTCAAGACTTATTGGATTTTCGGCAAAATGGATCAAAGGCCCACAAAAGCCCATGGAATTAGGGTTTGTGACGCAATGAAGAAACCCTAGAGATGTTTGCCGTCCAATACCAAGAGATAAATAAGGAAGTGGCGTGGAAAATCAGAAATTACAAGGAAGATTTCGGTGGAGATTTTCTAGGGAGATTTTCTTGGAATGAAATATTCTTGGAGAATTATCTTGTGTATTTGCCGTGAGGAATTAAGAGAGAAAAGAGGAAGCAACGTGAAAGCCAAGCAAAGATGACGCCAAGAGAAGAGAGTTTTAAGGAAGGAAGAAGTGTGGACAACAAGAAAAGCTCAAAACAAGTCTAGATACATTCCTAAAATCCATAAAGGTATTTTGGCTGAAATAAAAGAAAGAAAATCAGAAAATATTCAAGGAATTTCGGCAAGAATATTTAGGGAGATATTTTAGAGAACTTTGTGATTGGTTGGACCACCTCATAGGGCTTATGTGGCAAGCTAGCATTGGAGGAAGTCATGTGGAATTATCACATTAATTCCGTGGAAAATAAAGAGGAGTGCACGGCTTGGAGAGCAAGGAGGCCGTCCCCTATATATACTCTCTCATTCTCAATGTTGAGGTTCCTCTCCTTTACGTTTTACACTTTAGAAAAAAATCAAAAAATCTCTCTAGCATAGCCGTGAGCTTCTCCATCCCCTAGAGCAAACCAGGAAGTTCAAGCAAGGCCAAGGAAGAGAAGAAGGACCCGTGATCTATTCCTCCAGCATCCACCTTTGAAGCTTGCTTTCGAGATTCAAGGATTCCATCGTTATTCACCCATCATCATCTTCCATCCACGGTGTAATTCAACCTCTACTTTGTAACATTTGCTTGTATTTCGTTGGTTTTGCCTAGTTGACATACATGTTTGAACAAATATTAATTTCTGGAATTTTTATGATTAATTGAGAATTTTCAAATTCATATATTGTAATTCGAGAGTTGCTTATGTGAGTTTGTTTAATTAAATTTGCTTGATAGATATCTTTTGTGTGTTAATCTTGTGTGGTTCGAAACATATAGGAGTTATGCATAATTGTTGCTAGGTTTAAGAACATAAATCAACTTTTTGTTTTGTGTAAACTTGAATCAAAGTAGTAAAGGTTTTGTACAAAGATCGAATTTAATTGATGAGGATTGCAATTAGGTGGACTTTTCCATACTAAGTTGTACACTTGAGTTGATAGCCTTTCTCTATGTCTAATGCGTTAAACATGTCATGATTGACTAGCTTTCTAGGGTTTGATTACACGTTTGATAGGATTAATCTAGGTGCTTTCACTTAGGTTAATTAGCATTGAAAAGTAAAAAATGGAAAATTATTTGCTTTCGAATATTTCACATGATCAACTCCTTTCTCATGACTTAGATGAACAATATTAAGGTTTAAATCAATTTTAATCATAGTTTCGGTTTTGATCTTTGTTCCCTCATTCCATTCGTGTTTTTTATGTGTTTGTGTTTTATTTGTTTTCTTTACTTAGTTTAATTTTCGAAAATCAAAACAAAAATCTCCCCCCTAATTTCGTAAATAATGTTTATACTTGTGAATATCTTTGTGAATATTATACTTTGTTTTAATTTTAATTGTTTAATTGTTTGACAATGACAGGTGTACCCTAAATCCCCGGAATAGAACGATCCCTATTTGCTTATACTACTAACGATATTTTCAGGGTTAAATTATGCGCTTGCTTTGAGCGTATCATACATGCAACGCATAAATTATGAAAAAAAGAGTGTGTCTTTTAGCAAGAATGTGAAGAGATGGAGACAAGATGAACTTGCAGCTCTCCTAGAAGTGACTAGAGTGGATAAACATGAAAAATACTTGGGTCTGCCAACAGAGATTAGCTATTCCAAGACTGAAGTTTTTGGGTTCCTAACTGAGAGAGTAAGGAAACGTACTCAAGGTTGGAGAGCAAAGACTTTAAGTGCAGCTGGGAAGGAGATAATGATCAAGGCAGTGACACAATCCATCCCTACCTACGTCATGAGCTGCTTTGAACTTCCCAAACATTTGTGCTTGGAAATGCATAGCTTAATGGCCAAGTTCTGGTGGGGGGACAAACTTAATGTGAAGAAGATACATTGGCTAGCTTGGGAGAAATTGTGTGTACCTAAATCTGAGGGGGGTCTTGGATTCCGGAATACGGTGCATTTTAATCAGGCACTTCTTGCGAAACAAGGGTGGAGAATCCTTCAAAACCCAGATTCGTTGATTGATAGGATGTACAAGGCAAAATACTTCCCGAACTGTGGTTTCATGGAGGCCAAGGGGAGGGGGAAGAGTTCATCGTATGCATGGAAAAGCATCATGCATGGCCGTGAGCTTTTAAGGAAGGGGATAAGGTTACAGATTGGCAATGGCAGCCAGGCTTACGTTTGGACAGACCCATGGCTACCGATTGCACATAGCTTTAGACCTATTTCTGTGCCAATGGAGGGACTGGAAGATCTCACTACTAGAAAAAGGGTCTAAGGGGACACATAACATGTGTGCCTTTTGATACCTATAGGGACAAATATGTGTCTCCATTGAGCTATAGAGACACATCATATGTGTGCCTATTGCTAGTGTTCCTATTGCTAAATGGCACACATATCTCATACTCATGTGTCCCCAAATAACACAATGGGGCCCATGGTTTCTTAAACTACAATACACTACAAATACTATACAATTATACAAATACATTGCACCAAACTGGGGACACTTTCTACATCTGTGCCCATAGCTCATCCTCATCATCATCATCATCATCATTATTTATTTATTTTTCATAATTCAATGCATAGACAAAAAGAATAAGAATAGAAATCAAATTAAAAGACAAGAGAATACTAATCACAATATCATTATAGTGATTATACATTTCATTAAACAACTCTGTCCAAATCATCCAACAATACATAAACAAACTCCAAAACTGAGGATTACATTCTCTCCCAAAAACTACTCAACTCCAAGCGATCCAATAGAGGAGAACCCCTCTATATCAGGTAGAATTAATTCCATAGAATTTTAAAACATGGAAATCCTGAGTAATTTAGTAGTACTTGTTCCAATATTGCTTCAACTTCCTTTATAGAACCACATATTTCTGCCTGGTTAGAGCTTGCCACAGATGAATGAAGCCTGGAAAACAAATGAAGAACCACCTAGTTAATTACATAAGTACAGCAAGGCCAAGTATCTAGCTTATGTATAATGCACCACTGTGAATCATAATAATCTAAACTTGAACTCTAGACATGGATCCATTAGTAGATTCTTATATAAACCTCTACTTCCAATTTCCCTCCCACTAAAGTTTAGTTACATAGCTGAATCATAATCAAACATAGCTAAAAGAAGATAAAATCAAGATATCCAACTATACAGCAAAATCAATAATCAAACTAAAATTTCAAAGTCATTACTTGGATACAGGGATAGTAACAGTAAATTACCAGATGTAATAGCCTTCTTTATAACTTCAAAACCAAGATTTGAGACCTACTCAATCTCGACCCTCTCCCTTGAGTTGGTCTCTAGTATCTCTAGTTCTCTACCGTGCTCTATGCTATGTTGTTGTCCTCTTATGGGGTCACTGAATTGGAAGTAAAACCTGAAGCAAATGGCTAGTTAAAAACAAGAGTATATGACAATGAAAGGCATATATATTAAGCGAACGAAACCCAGTGCTTACTATAGACTTAATTATTCCTAAATCTTCTATATCTTAGGACAGTAGTGGAGAGACCAATTGAACTAAAACTTGCAGATTTTATGAGATCTCTTGTCTCTTGTTCTTGATCAAACTACCTTCATTCTTCATCAAAAGACTTCTAATGAAGGCATGAATTTGTGTGATAAAAATACAAAAGATGCTCTTCATAGTCCGAATCAATTCAGCAATGATTCTACTTAACCACAAATTTGAAATAAAACTAAGATGCTCAACTCAGCAATGAATTGTCATTGCTTTATTCGGTCAAAACATCGTTATGTGTATAAAATTGGTAAACTTATTACTCAATATACATTTATTATTTGAACACATAATACAAACACAATAACAAGTTCAATTCACATAATCAGTTGCACCCATTATCAGCTGTGAGAATCCGTGACCTGTAAATTTTTCAGATTACAAATTGTAAGAGCATTGTTGATCAATTGATATAGTCAGTGCAACATATTAACCAATATCTAAACAAGGAAACAAATAAACTATCTGAATATAGCACCCCCTTATTAATGAAAAGATCAAGATTACCATTGTGTTGAGGGAAATTGGTCTCTTTCCATCGAATCCGCTACCACTCCAACTTCAACCTTACTGCTGATCCAAAGCGCACTAGACTTCCCCTCATCACCTGAGAAATCGACCAAAATCTCCTAGCCTAATCGAATCTACTGCAATCATGGTTTTGCTTCAAGTTAATTGGCTTGAAATCTCATTTAGATCAAATGCAGCCCAGATAAATTTGAAATCTACAATACATATAAAATGAAACCTGGAAGTAATAAAAAGAAAACCCATCATCAAAATAGAGTTTCTACCTCCATTCCACACAACAGAAACCATGGATCCAAACTAGAGTTTTCTTTGATTCAAGTCATGAAAGCCATAATATTTGCAATTAATTTCAAGAGAAAAAGCGTAACCTTTTCAGAAGTAAAAGCGATAAATAGCCCAACATATTGCAACCCTTGGGGGTTTCGGAGAGAGAGAGAACCAGAGGTAGAGAGCCGGAGATAGTAGATCTGCCCCGTCGTCGGGGAGCAGCACAGCAGATCCTGCCGGTCAGCAAACACCAACCGTTGTCCATACTGTCAGAAGAGGCTAGGCTGATCTGACTTCAGATCTGGACTCCGGTATTGTCAGGCCGAGAGAGAAAACTCTCACTTTGTGAACTCCTTTTTCCTACTGCGCGTACAAACCTTTCAGTGTTCGGGCGTTTGTATACTTGATACACAATAATATACATTGAAAAAAGAAGAAAGGACCCTCAGGAGAGAGACTGATGGCCAAAAACGCGGCACTCAGAGAGAGAAAGAGAATACAAGATACAGATTCATTGTGATTGACACATAACAAATACATATTACTTCCAATTGCATGTGCACAGTAGGTATATTTATTGAATGGGGACACATAATCTGTCCCTTTTCTGATTATGGGGACACATATCTTCTTTAGTCCCTATTTCTCATCTAAAGGCACAAATCCTTCATGTGTCCCCATTATATGTGTCCCCTTAGGCCTCTTTTCTAGTAGTGTCTAAAGGTTGAGGACCTTATTGATCCGGACGACAATGAGTGGCAGGTTGCGTTGCTAGAAGAAATCTTCACACCAATGGAGGTGGACCTAATTGTGCGGATTCCATTGAGTGTTAGTAGACCGGAGGACTGCTGGATCTGGCACCACGATAAAAAAGGTATGTGCTCTGATAAAAATGGCTATCATACTGCTAGAGTGTTGGATGGTGCTCCTAATAGAGCTTCATGCTCTACTAGGCCTGTGGGTTAAAATGGGAAGTATTGGAGGAGTGTGTGGCATGCAAAGGTGCCTCCCAAAGTCCGCATGTTTATTTGGCGACTCCTGAAGGGTATTGTGCCAACTAAAGGTGCTCTTCGACGTAGGGCAGTGCCCACTCATCTAGAATGTGTGTTTTGTCAAGGTGCTGAAGAAGATGATTTGCATGTATTCAAGGATTGTGGAATTGTTTCTAGCTTTTGGGCCCTCAGTGACTTGGGTCAAATGGCTACAAGGGTGAGTGCTGTAAGCTTGGATGATTGGATAAAGAATGTGATTGATGCATGCATGGGGTAACAACGTGACTTGTTTTTTGTCTACTTGTGGATACTCTGGTGTGAACACAACAATATAGTTTGGAACAAGGGCTTTTTAAATGCACCTAATGTTACAGAGTGGGGAGTAAAGTATTTGCACGACTACCAACAGGTTCATCTGCATGTGAAGATCAAAAATAGACGGGCAGGTGCTAAATGGAAGAACCCCCCTTCTGGAACGCTTAAAGTTAATGTTGATGGAAGCTACAGGTCTGAGTTGGGAGATAGTGGAATCGGGGTAGTTGTTTGTGATGAACAGGGTACATGCTTGGCAGTCATGGCGAGATATTTTCCTAAAGTGCTTTCTACGTTTCATATGGAAGCAGAATCCTTTAAGGCAAGCCTTCTCTTGGCTATCTACCAAGGGTGGGATGAATTTGAAATTGAAAGTGATTGCTCACTGATGGTTGCTGCTTTGACCCAGAATGCGGAAGACAGGTCTGATGTTGGGTGCATTATCGATGATTGTAAGTCATATATGGCATCTTTACACTCAATTAGATTTCTCATGTCTTTAGAGAAGCAAATGGTGTAGCTCATAGGTTAGCGCACCTTGCTAGTTAGGATTTTTTAGATGATGTATGGATAGATGAGACACCTGTGATTATCCAGGATGTCCTCTATGAGGATTATTGTAATCTTACTCGAGGTCAAGGCTCCATGTCCCCCTCGAGATCTATTTCAATTTCTAGGGTTATTATCACAAATGGTACCTGAACTATACCTCAATCTTATCGATGGTACCTGAACTTCAATTTTGATCACAACCAGTACCCGAACTTTTCGATTTCATTTTAAATGGTACCTAGAGCCACCTCCGGTAACTATTCCGACTAAAAACGGCATGGGAGGCAATCATAGTGATGATTTTTCATGATTTCAAGGGTTGCAATCATATATAGTGATGACTTTTTGGTAATAGACTTGCCTTGAACTTGTTTCTTTTATTTATTTATTTTAGATTTGGCTTTTTTGGCCGAAATAGTTACCGAATGTGGCCTTAGGTACCATTTAAAATGAAATCGAAAAGTTCGGGTACTGGTTGTAATCAAAATTGAAGTTCAGGTACCATCGATAAAATAGAAGATAAGTTCAGGTACCATTTGTGATAATAACCCCAATTTCTAATACAATAAGCTAGGCGTGGGGATGAGCCTCCCAACTTGGATGGGTTCCAAACCTCTTTAAAAAAAAAAAAAAAAAAAAAAAAAAGGTAGACAACCCGACAAGCAGATTTTCATGTTTCCATAGTAAATATAGAAGAATATTCACGTCATCCATTCAGAGTATGTAGCAGTACTACAAGTTTTCCAATATACTAACAAAGTGATTTTGGAAGGACAAGGATACATTTCCTTATCAAAACTGATACAAAATATACTATTTTATGAGCTGGATAAGTACCCCAAGATTATCCCCAGGCATTCAGATTCCAATTGCATCAAGAAGTTGAGAGTGTTGAGCAACAGAAACTAGTGAATTGGCAACAATGGCACCACTAGCAGCAACTGCAGGGACTCCAATGCCAGGAAAAGTAGAATCTCCACAGCAATAAAGTTGAGGAATCGGAGTGGAGTGCCCAGGAATAGAGTCTTTACCAGCTTCTACTGCTGGCCCGTATGTTCCTCGGTTCCTTCGAAGAAATCTTTGATGCGTCAATGGAGAACCAACTAACTTGACCTCGCATTTTTCACGGCTAAACCCAGGACCAAGTGCCCGCTCCACAGCTCTCCACATAACCTGAGTTACGAGTTAATTACATTTAAAAGAAATGCATGAGATGATAAAAACAGATATTATCTTTGCTTTTATACTCTTGAGAAAACATGAAGGAAAGTATACGCAAGTACCTCAGATCTTTCAGCTTTGAGCTCTTTGTATGCAGTACTTTTACGGTCCAATCCTTTCCACAAATCAAAGGGTTCAGTTCCTGGAAGATAGGCATGCAAGACATGTTTCCCAGGTGGTGCCAGATCCGGACTTAGTACACTTGGTACAGATATCAAAACAACATTCTGGTCAGCATCAACCCCTCTATCCCAATCATTGACAACTATATGATGAATTCCCAAGTTTTTATGCGTACACTGGTTGATAAGGACATTTTTCAGCACAATTTGTAATAGAAATAAGAAAAAAGTGGAAACTGAAGATAGATGAAATTAACCAAAGGGATTGTATTTTCACTAACCTCAGCATCAAATCCCAAATGAAGATGCATGAAGGATTCACATTGAGGGGTCATCTCAATCCTTTTCTCGTATGACTTTGGAACAACTTCTTTAGGTAATAGATTTAGAGTGTCCCACATAGATGCATTACTAACAACAGCCTTCTTAGCACGTATAAACTGCAGCACACATATTCTTCATATGTTTAAATATAAAACTCGATCCATAAGAGATAAGAGTTTAAATTTAGCTTTACATTTTGAACAGAATTTACTCACTTGTCCACTTCTTAGCTTGACCCCAGTGGCTCGACCGTTTTCAACAACAATTTTTTCCACATGACTTCCTAAAGAAATCCTTCCACCAAACTTCTGCATTCCCCGAACAAGAGCTTCAACAACTGCACCACTTCCATGAAGAGGGTATTCAAGACAGCAACCTGGCTTATACCACTCCGCAAACATATAAACCTGAAAAATTGGAGAATAAAAGTGTAATATTATGTTGTAGTTATATGAGAATATCTTATACTGAACAATCTCGTTCAAACGGAAATCAATGAAAAGAAAAAACAATTGGACGCAGGTAACACAAAATGTAAACCATTAAAAGATCACTACCACTCAGTTAGGACTAACGCAGATGCACTTCCAGATAATACATGAGCATACATAAAACAATAAACTTGAATATCAATTTCTAAAGCTGCAGATTATAGGATAAGAAGAAAGATAATAATACCAATGATACCAAGAGTTACATAATATTTATAAGTGATTAAATATTAGATGTTAACAATATGCAGGCATGAAGGGTGTGATTTTCACACTCCACTTTTCATCATTTTCCACACTTACATTACCCTTTTATATATCTTAATGGTTTATATGTGCTCAAAAATGGATTGCAAATGTGTAGTTTTTTCACAAATGGAGTGCGAAAGCCAGTCCCCTTATTGAACACCAAAACCAAAAGTAGCCTAGCACAACCATAATAAACTCATTGCATATATAACAAGTTGGTCAACAAGCAAACAAGCTTCTGGGACACAAGCATATTCTAAGCATAGTTATAACAACCTCAAAAAAGAAAAAGCATAGTTATAACAACCGCAAAGAACTTCTGTAGAACTTAATGCATATATAGTTACCATCTCTGCTGAAAGTATACCATTAGATTTCACCCCAGCAAGCAAGAAAGCCAGTAGATCCACCCAATTACGTATAAAGGGATCTTTCAGTTCTAATGAGTCCATGATTTCTGAAAATGGTCTTAGTAGCTTTGTGGCACCAAGCGCTCCCTTAGGTCCCATTTGAGCAAAAGATTTTAATAGAGAGGGAGCATATCTAGCTCCAGCAGTAGAAAGAACACCCAAATCCCCTCGGATAGAAAGTGGAGGCAGAGCCATTGCAGCTGCAGACATTGGAAGAATGGCATCCTGTAGAGTTTAGAAGAGTTTCCATTTTCATACAGGAGCTAAAAAAGTGACAAAGAAGAACTGTAGATACAATAACATGTATAACATATGCATATGCCTTTTTAGAAGAAATATGATGTTCACTGATATTAAAATCAGCTATCATTGCTTTTTCTTTATAATTTCAAGGAGTTGGTAATAGCCAATAAAATTCCTTTCATTATTGATGGCACTCACCAAAAGCTTTTTCCATTCTTGAACAGCATTTGCACTTGCATACTTCTCAAGGTCCTGGAAGAAAGAAAACCAAACATAGTGAATAGAACTCATTGACTACAAACGGCTCAGGGAAAGAGAGGTTAGATCGTGAATTAATAAAGGGGATGAGATAAAATCCACCAACATGCATGCTTATTGATCAAGGATAGCTGTGAATTTCTGTTTGTTACTTCAATTCTTACAACAAAGTATGTAGCACTTAATGAAATCATAAATTTATGAACTATTTGTGCATCATCAGGAACCTAAATAGTAAATGGTTAAATGTTTAAATTGGTGTAGACAGCAGATCTCAGGAATATCTTCATCATAATCTGTTGAGACCCGTGTTAATCTCATAGTTTCCAAAATAAAGGGTTCTATGTATGCATGCATATTTATTTGTACCTACTACTCCTAGAGGATTAACAATGACCTGATTAACAACCAAGCAATATTTAATATAGACAAACCAATGCTTAACATATGAAACATGCATAAAACTCACAACCAGATTCCACCTTGAAAAAGTCTGTGGGACCAATGCGCGACAGAAATTCACCTTCAGGTAGGTAGACCATCCATGAATCATAACTGGCACAAGGAATTGTCTCACCCAATGCATCCAGAACCTGGAAATGATTGCAATATTATTGGACTCATCTCCTTGGAGAATCCATGAGTATTTATCTAAATTACCACACTCAAAGGTTAGGATAAGCAATTATACTCATTTGCCACTTTTGGAACACCAAAGAGCTAAAGCCAATAGTCTTGTATCTCCAAAAGAGTTCGTATTGGAAGAAGCAATAATTAAATTTAGTTATTATTATTGGTGGTCTTAAGTAGATAAGAAACAACCAAGTAATTCTCTGTTACCAAAATACCACCATGGTTTAATCAAAGGGGAAATGTCAAGGGCATTGATTATATCAGATAAACTGTAAACATGTCAAACATATTCCACAATGATTTTGAGCTTGACATAGCACTTTATACTGTTTTTATCCATCTTGGTCATGCTGCAAGCTTGATCAATGGTATCGATGGCAAGAAACTGAAATATAATCTCAAGTAATACTTGAGTAACACTAAAAGTAGGTCCATAAAATCATGACTTAAAAGTAAGAAAAGAAAAATGAAAGAACAAGTTACTTGTCCAAGAGGATTGGCCTGAGGGCCTTTGGATTGAAAACCAGAGAACAAAGATGGGCCGGAGTCAAATTGAAAGCCTTTAATCTCAAATGAATGAGCAGCACCGCCGGGTAGATCATGACTCTCTAAGACAAGGACATCTTGCTGGTACCTAGCTAATAGCCCGGCACAACACAATCCACCTATACCACTCCCAATGACTACAACATCAGCCTCTGCTTTGCCTGCACCACAAATGGACACACTGTCACAACTGAAACAAACATCAAGCCTTACAAATTGCCAACAGTACTATCCTACTTTGGTTAGCCACAGAATTCTATTCATTCCTAGAAAAAATGAAAATTAATGCGAAATTGATATATCAAGAGAGACCTGGGAATGGGGTAGTTTTGATTTGCTTGAGGGAGACAGAGCCATTTGAAGAGTTTCGCGCCAAAACTGATTTTCTGAGGGATTTGGTGCTAGTGTGAGAAAGAGGTTGGAGAAACTGCAGAGTATTTGGGAATGAGGACATTGCCGCCACAGTTGACAATTGATAAAGCTCAGTGTTCTCAAATGCCTCTGTATTCTGATTGATTCAGCAGCAGCTGACGCTGAGTTTTGAAGGTAGCCACGTCAAAGGTAACTCCCCTCATTATCTATCTATCTTACCTTTAATTAGCAGCCATGAGAAAGCAGCAACCGTGTGCACTTGTGAAGCACAAGCTCCACAACCTTTCAAATTATAGATTAAATCAACGACGTCCGTCTGTCAGATGTGAAAGAAGACTCAGTTGCCACATGGGACAGCGAAGATGAAAGTGGGAACGGGATTTTTACCATAGGGGCATTTTAGGGAGAAGGAGAAGCACGTTTATTCTCAAGGGCCTCAAGCAGTCAAGCTCACAGTCAAGGTATGCTTCGTCTTGACCGACGTTTGTGGTTTTGTTTGTGATCGTTTCTGGTGTTTGCGTTTCAGCTCTATGATTTCATCCACCCAAGGACCAAGAGTCATTTCAGTAAGCTGATTCGTCACAGGCTTTGCATGAGCAAGGTCAACAAGGCCTCCTTCATGCCGTCCCGATTGATTAGGTATATGCAGGGCCATGAGGATAAGATTGCTCTGCTCTCAAGGTCACTGTTCTCAAGGCTATGTGTTGAAACCAAAAAAATTCACATTTCCATTTACTTTTGAGGCCAGTCTCATTGAACGAAAATATGAGTGCTTTATTTGTAAAAAGAATTATGAATAGAAGGCTAAGCCCACGTCACATTCTTCTGCTGAGAAGATAACTGTGGTTATTGGAGTTCAACTACAATTCATACAGAGAGGTTCCCTTTATGAGATTAAAGCGGTCTTATCACTGTTTCAATTTACAACAGACACAAGAGGTTCAAATATAACAGACACAAGAAGTTCATTTCAACTCAATCTGGTTAGCAGTGCACTATATATAAAGGCCATGCTAACGTAAATGAGGGGAGAAGCACAAAACAAAGAGAAGAATCAGATCCCCTGCGACAACAAAGGAGAACAAATTTTCAAAGTAGGAGAAGTTCGTGCTTTCAAAGGTTCGAATCCTTTCGGAGCAGTCTTCTTTTCTTTTTACGCAGGTCTTGTTCTATTCTCTTGATCAAGCCTATCGAGGCTCTTGAGTTGCAGTCCCAAATCAAACTGGCGGAGGCCCTTGCAGCAGCCCTGATGGAGTCCTTACACTGTAGCAGTCCCAATGATTCCTTTGGTTCTTTGTTACTGTAGCAGTTCAGCACGGAGTCCATGTATTGTAGCAGCTCTGCTGGGGTTTCTCTTTGTTACTATAACAGCTCTGGGAGGTGGTCTACTGGAGGCCTTTGCATTGTAGCAACCACATATAACAGTTCAATGCTCCTTTGCAAGGTAGGTTTCCCTGATGACAAAACCATGTGAAACCCGATGAGATTCTTTGCCCACAAAGTCACTTGCTAGTGACTCAAGGCCTCGCTCTCCCTTTTAAATCCCTCGTGGATCCCTCTGGTTACTCTGGAGATTGAAATCCCTTGTGGATTGTTACTTGTTACTTTGGCTACTGGTTACTTTTGCTCTGGTTACTTTGGTTACTGGATACTTTGGTTACTATGGTTACTTCTGGTTACCTTGTTACTATACCAATTCCACAAACGAAAGTTACCAAAACCAAACACAAACCAGTACACAATTCCACCACAAAAGGCCATAGCTATCCCTGCTCCACCAAACAGCTTTTCCTGGATTCCATGTTCCCTTTCCAAAGCACCAATTCACTCACTGGTAACCCCTAAACCATATAGCTAAAAGCTTGTCCCAATCTCCAGGTTCTCTTTCTAAAGCACAAACAAAAGGTGCAAGAAAAAAAGTATAAACAAAATCCTCACCCTTGAGTTTAAACTCTGGAGCTTTGACACTTTAGCTGCTGTTCTGTTTTAAACCTGCACAAAAGAGTTCGGTCAGCTGCAGCCTTTGGTACATTGTAATACAATTGGGGTAAGTGTCTTTTACGTTCAAAAAAAAAAAAAAAAAAAAAACAGAACAAATTTGAAAGCTTCGGAGAGGTGCCGGCATAAAAAGCTGAAGCAGATAAGTCTTGTATGAAACTTTAATCCAAGTATAGTGAATGTCAACAAAGCAATTCCAGAAATTGACAAAAGCACAAAGCAAAAAAAAGAAAGAAGAATGAATGTTCTGGGCGCGTTGCAAATCAAGGGGACAGTTTAATTAAGCTCTGCATAAGACAAAAAAAAGGCTTCATTGTCAAAATGCAAGCAAAGTTCTTTCGTACTGGGCTTGTGAACACAAGGGAAGAAAACCAAGACAATCAAAATGTTCCATGAAGGCAAAGAAGTTGAATTGGATGATAAAGCGAATCTGGCCTCACCCACGAAACGACGGAGACTTTGAATTGGATGCTACCCGAATCTGGGACTGATGGACCTTGTTTGTGTGATAGTTGGGTCTATTGTGGGAATAGGGAAGCTTGTCGCTCCAAATTTGGTGTGCTGAGTTGAATCTATACCTTGCTGGCTTTACTAAATTGATTAAAGTTTGATGCTTTTTTATGTTTCTGAGTTTGTCATGAATGTACTGAGGCTACATATATATAGTTTAAAATATTACTGTATGAAGGTGATATTGTTAATATCTTGATGGATCACAAGTTGAGGTTGATTTGGATGGCTGTTTATGAAATCCCAGCAACTCCTAAGCGACAAGTTCGATAATTAAACCCCAAATTACCGGACATTTACTTGAAATTACGACCAATTACGACTATGTCGAAGTAAATGAAGCACTATTTTCATTTCTTTACTTATTACCCTCACAAGGTGTGTCCAAACTACTAAGGACACCCAGAGCCATAACTTGACATCTCTTCCCTCATTCACACCCATTATCAATTCTTTACTTTTCGTGCAACTTCTTTTCTAACCGGTAAACAAGTCCACAATTGCAATACCAAAACATACATTGATCATCCAAACTGAGTTCTCAATTCAAGCATAAAATCCAAACACCCAGAATAAAACAACTTTAACAATGTCAAACTCATAACCGGTCCATTTCAATTTCAACTCACAATTCAATCAATTCATACCAAGACACACACAGCCCATTCTGCACACGAAATCAAACCGCACAATTCCAGGTTTGCTTCTCTAGTTTACCTTTGTTAGTTTCTGGTGTTGTAACAAAAACTTTGTTTCCCAAAGCTTGCTGCCGAAACTGGGTTGGTGATGAATTGATGATTTCTCGTGCCACAACCCAGAAAGCTTCACAATATCTTCTCTACAAGTGTAGTCACAACTGAAACCAAGCCCAGAAGCGCCGGAGAAGTCGTCGGCGGCACCCACAACGTCGAACCCGAAACAAACCCAGAAACCAGTTTGTCAAAACTTGATCTAATCGAAAATATAATTACACTAGAGTGTAGAGTATGACGAGAGGATCGATTTTCATACCACATACAGCCAAATCGCTCGCCGGAATTTGCAGAAACTCACCGGAGCAGTCGGACATTCCCACCGTCGATTCTTCTTTCTCGTCGGGTGCATGGACGATCTGAGCTCACCTGCGTGACGGCGACGAAGAGGCGAAGAAGAAGGTGCCCTCGCGGTGGCCTGAGGTAGCCGGACGGTGGAGCGCCGGCCGGGTCGGGTCGCGGGTGCGTCACAGGTCAGAGACTCCAATCTCTCTCTATCGTTCATCCAATCCTATGCCTATTTATAGGCTCCTTCAAGTGCGTTTTGGATGGCTGTGATCAAGCGGTGGAATTATGGATGGCTGGGATGAAGCGGTGGCTGGATGGATGGCCACGATCGCACAGTTGGTTTTTCTTTTATTTTTCTAAAATCCCATAACTTTGAAAAATCGCTATAAATAGCTCGATTAGTCGAAAAATTCCCCGAAAATTTCCACGAACTCGTCGGGTCGTGTACTTTATTATCCAACTCCTAGATTGATGATTTAACTTTATGAAAATTTCTGAAAATTCCCTCGAGCATCTTGACACTCATCGAGATCGTTAAATAATTTCGCGTACGATCTCCATTAAGGACTAGAATCTAGACATGTCAAAGCTGTAATGGTGTGTCAACTCAATGTGATCAAAAACAACAGCAACGTATCATGAGTTCGTTCAAACAGCAACCGAGCTATTCTGGCAACAAACACAAGTGACCACAATACCGAGAACAGCTGCAGCAAGAACTTGATTGGAAGTGTGACCAAGGACTTCCTTGAGCTTTTTTTGGCTGATTGGATACACTTAGAATAATTACCCTAGGACTATATTTAGCACCTGTGTCAAAGCAGTAGCAAGTCGTTATAAGAAACATCAAAATTCAACATTGACAAATCAGAAAGACAGAGAAAGAACTGGTGTTATGTGCATCACAGAGGAGTAAATTAAGCACAAAACATGGAAGTGGAGAATGCAACTAAAACTTATTAGAGCTATAAAATGAGATGAGACTATAAAATCTATGAAAATCTGCTCATGAGATCTGAGTAATCTGCTGGTTATCGGATTTAGTAGAGAAAATCTGCTCTAACTGGTAGGAAAAGTCGTGTTCCTCGGAATCAAAGTTGATATTGGGTTGACGCTGGTGTGATGTGGCGGCTGTGTGAGAGTGGCGGTATGTCAGGAGTGGGCTATGGAAGAAGGGTGAATGGTAAATGCAGTTCATTCCTGACATATTTTACAGTTCTTAGCATTATGTTTACTCTCCCAATTTTGGTTACTCTCGTAAATAAATTTAAAATCTCATCTAAGTAATGGTGTTCAAATAGTGCAAGATGCTCTGATTATTTGCAGCTAAGTGCTTTAGTGCTGATTTTCATATCTCATCGTAATGATGAAATGGAATATGATCGGACATGTCACTTTAAAAAGTTGTTACCGACTAATGTGATCCTAAATGGCTTATGTTATTTTTCTTTGTTTCTTTTGTGGTGGTCACCAAACCCTCCTGGCAGTATCATATATCATAAACATCTTATCAATATTAAGTAAAATGATTGTAGGATGAGCTTAAAAAAAGTAAAGTAGTAGCATATTTGAGTTAACTTGGGTATTAGAAAGCTCAGAGCTGATCTCATTGGGTTATGCATATCCATCTTTTTTGCCTAACTTTTGAAATCTAAAATGCTTTGTTGAGTCCCTATTACATTTCCATCAAAAAAAAAATTTCATGGGGATACTTCAAGTAGCTATAATTGTAGGTCTAGTTGTGAAGTTTCTATGTAGTAAAGATGACTTCTATAGGAGTTTAGTATTAATTATTTCTTTTTATTGCATCTATTTATGCCTTTATGAGCTTTAAGTTTTAGATAAAGAAGGTTGTGCTACTTTTTTAGCTATGACATGTTCAATTCTTCTTTTTTTTTCAGGTTGCAACACTATAACAATCTAAGGATCATCTTTCCAACCATGTAAATAGAAGATTGATCAAGCCATCAATTAATAATATATTATTAATATACCGACATCTCCGTCACTTGAGTATGGTTTTCCAAAAGTAACTTTCAATGCTACAACTTCGCTTCAAATAGTTATTCTTCCTAGGTTGCTCCAAAGGTTCAAGTAGCTAAAAATTATACTGCAAAGTAAGAAACAGATAGAATAAATAAATAGTTGATTTCAGTAATTAACTTCTCAAGTGAATCAACATACATAAGGGTTGTGAATCCATGATTGGTAACTGTTGCATCAGAAAACCGTAATAAAAATAATAAAAAATAAAAAATACAAAACAATATTCAAATAGCTTACGAAAGTCTTAAGAACCAGAACTTGACTTCTAAACCCACACTTGTTTCTGCAAGTGCACACAATACTGATTAGAGTACGATAGCTAGAAATAAGATATCAATACGCAAGTTATACATGCAAACAAAAAAGTCCGAGTACCTCATGGGAGCCATAGCCTTTCTTTAGATGTTTTCCTTCACCAGCAACTGGTAAGCCATCAACATCCTTGATAACATTTGTCGCTCCCCGACGGAAATGATGTTTATTGGAGCTTACATAAAATATAAGCATTATCAAAACCATTACAACATTAAGAAGAATCAACCAAAACCATTACAACAATAAGGACACCTAGTTTGTGTGTATGTGCCAAACTCTAGTTACTTGTTCAAGTTGTAATAGGAGTAGTCTTACAGATATCTGCAGAGATATTCTAATCATTGTACAATTCAATTTCCTTGACGCAGATTCTTTGCTTGTAATTCTCTATATAAAGAGGTCCTTATTATCAATGAAAGTACAGATCATATATGCTCTCCTAATTTTTGATTCCCTAAAACACTAATCATATTTTTAGCCAAAAATGTCTAACTTTGTTGGAATTTCTATACGTGATCTTATCACAATTCAAATGGGGGCAAAATATTCTGAGGTTTTCTGGATATTTATTACACTCAAAATTTCTTGTACATACAGACATTTCAGAGAAGTCTTGCAATCAACTAAAATTACTGTCTCAGTATCTGCAATTAGATGCACAAAAGGTTTAACAAGTGAACTCTAAGCCTTAACTCTATATTTGAAAACTATACCACTTGTAAGAAAATTTTAATACATAAACACACTCACCTAATACAAAACTTAGCACTACATAACATCCAATTTCCTAAACTTACCACACATGTTATACAACAATTAAGTTATACTTGGCTTAATTTCAATCACTAAAACTTTATGTGTAACAATGATTGTAGTGTATACTATACTTACCATAAACTATATAAACGTATTATGCAACAAAATTTACTAGAATATTAGTGAAAGAAGTAGAAAAGTATTGAAACAAACATCTCCTGAAGTTCAATTAACAAACTTTATATTTATCTCATACTTTCTACCATTTCTTTCAAATTCTCACCACAATCAATACTTGTATTCTTTGGACCTTGATTGTTTCCATTGACCCTAATATTTAACTCTTCGCATTTGATTCCTCTTCTATATCTCCATTACTTCTAAAAGCATCAACCATTCCAAGACAAAAATTATGCCTCTAAGCTCTTTAAGATTTCAATTTTATAATTTATGTCCATGATGTTATTCAAGTATTTGTCGCAACGAGTATATAATTGACCTGTAGAGTACCCAGAAGTGTAATTTTTAAACAACATATATGTATGTATATTAGTCATACATTATGAAGAATCAAAGAACAACTGCATAGGTTGAGAAGCAGATAATAAGAACAGGTGGCAACAGAATCACAGTAATCCGCGGTTCCACAACCATCTTGATCACCTAATCCAACTTAAGTTAATATTTTTTAACAGTATTACACAGTCATAAAAAAAAAAAAATAATAAAAAAAAAAAAAAAAAAAAAACGTTGTACTCAAAAGGTACATAACTTTTTCTGAAAAAAAAATTTATTCTCCAAATTTATAAGGCTATAAAGTACCTGAGATCCAGACTTTGAAGCTCGTTTCTGAACAACAAAGTCCATTAGTGGTGTAATTACATGAACAACCTTTCCAACACTTGTAGAAAAGAAAATTTAAAGCGGAGTTGGTTTATAAAATTCAGTACAGTAGATAACTCCAAATTTTTGTCTCTTTTTTAGAAAGAGTTCATTATCGAAGCAAAGAAGTTCATGGAGGTGGTGGCAGCGGTACTCTAGGAGCGAATGCCTGAGAAGATCTTGTCTTTCATGATGGCATCAATGGCTTAAACGCGGTAATGCAATAACTTCAGGATGCGTGGGTGTCCATGTGATGCCCCGGAAATTCGTATTTATTTTCCGAGGATTTTCCGGAATCTAATTTGTGGTTATTGGATGATTTTGTGGCTCGTGGATGGAGCGGAAGTGTTTCGGATGAATTTTTATTCGAAAAGTATGACTTTAGGGGGGTTGCTAAGGTTGAATTTTGATACGTTGAGATTCTCTAAAAACTTCCTTCACGAAAGTCGTACAGCGCGTCGATACGAGTTCGTGGACATGTCACTATGCCAATAACCTCATCAGACGACAGACTTTGACTGTCGTCTGATATGAAGAAAATCTGTTGTCTATTAAGCTGATATCTGATTGGTGTTCAGACGACAGTCAATGCCCGACGTCAGAAGGTGACTCAGACGACAGTCACCAAAAATATATCTGTCGTCTGAATGTTGCTCAGATATGCACAAACGGGTAGTATATGTGGTTAAATATGATATCAGACGACAGTCAAATGTTGTTGTTGTTTAACTTTAGCAACAGACTTTAATAATTTTCTATTGTATTAAAAAATATGAGACAACAATAAAGTGTCGACTGAATGTGTAGAATTTAGAAGTTTATTTTCAAAATCTGTTGTGTGAACTTCATTGACACAACATTTTCTTTCATTTATCTATTGTGTCTCTTATTCTAAAAGGACTTTTAATTGTCCTCTGATTGTGTGGATGCTTGAAATCTCTTTGTTATTTCTGATGTGTGTACTTCTTTCAAACCACAGTCATTGATAACATTCTATTGTTTGATATTGTTTAAAAAGACATTTATATGTCGTCTGAATATGGAGATAGTTGATGTTTGATTGTTACGTCTGTTGTGAGAAAGTATCATACATCACAATATTCTGTCGTGGGAATGAGACTAAGACTATAGAAATTTATTTTTGTCTGTTGAATCTTCTTGTTTCAGACAACAGTATTTTGCTTGAATTCTGTTGTTGGACGTTCAATTGTTCAACATTTTTATATTGTGTGATTTGGTTTAAAACCACAGAATTTGGCTTCAATGTGCCATACCAGAACCTGGAAATATACATAAACCACAATATATACCAATACCATTCATTTAGAAAATGGTACCATATATTCATCAAATATCTGGAAATCACTAACATATCCACTGCAAATCATGTACTACCATTTCCATATTCCACCAATGTACATCAACTGTTGAAAATAATCAACAGATTAAAATCCATGGAGGCTAAAAGTGACTAATCAGCTGCTAAGGTTAAAATGATCGATAATAGCAAAAGCCGATCATTTGGTTAGGCAAAAACCCTCCAATATCTAGCTATATAGGCATACTGATGTCAATATGCACAAAAACAGACCCTAACTATTCATGTACGACAAACCTCCTAGCACACACACTACATATCTGGAAACATGATAACATGCTTCGCCCATTCTACCCGAACTTGATCAATGTCCTTTTCTGTGTAAATAAGATTTGTCCTTCTTTCCCACTGCAAAAAACAAAAACCAAGACCCAAATCAAATCACTATCTTATATCCCAATGATAAAAAAGTCATACTGAAACCATGAAAGAGACCAAATATGGTATCAAAAACACATACTTTAGCTGCAAACTCCAAATTCTTATCTTCCACTATCTCCTTCATGTAGCGCATGATCCAATACCCACAAGTCTTACTATCTTTCTGCTCCGGAATGCCCTGAAAAAAAAATACACCATACCATATCAGAAGCACTTAAGAGTATAAAACCTTAGGTGATAAGACCCAAAAAAGGCAATTAACTTACAGCAAGATTTTTCCATTGAATGGTTTTCCTCCCTTTCTTATTCTTGTGTGCATTGTAGATTTTAATGGAGCTTGGAAATCAATAGTAGACCATCAGCATATATAATGCACAAACAACTCCTAGTTATCGACTTATACAGTGAAAAATCAGTTAACTCACTTGTCCAGAATTGTTTTCCATTCACCAGCGATGAGTCGCCTCTTTAACGGATCCATGAAGTGAATGGTTTCTTCAGCTGGATTCACAGCAGACAACGTCCAATGACCACTATATGCCATAAACAAAACTCATTATAAGTTTAAACTAGTTTATATAAAGCATTCACCAAAACGTAATATAACACAACATACTGCATAGTAATTCAATTTACACACCCTGAATTATATGGGACCAAATAAATCTGCCCAGACTTCCCATTTATGAACCGATTTGATACTAAGCGAGCTCGTTCGGTTGGATTTCCACATCCACTTGCACCCGTGTGAGCAGGGTCGACAAAGGCGACCATGTCATTCATCTTAGCCTTCTTCAACACACCTTGAAGGTAGCTACATCGACATTTCACAACATTTCAACTGATTTCACAAATGAAAAATCACAAAACCTGACAAATAATAGGTAACTTTAACGTGTTGCATTACCTCATGTAAAAAACAATGCAGCTGCCTGAAATTTCCAACAAGTGTGTCATAGCATAGATGTCCTTTCTAAAGACAAAGGCTTTATGTGGATGACCAAAAAGTTCTGGTCCAAAAGTGGCGTGGATGGTTGCCCCATTCCGCAATCCAATGTTTGCCCAAATGCATAAGTCCTTTAAAGGTGCAGGGAGATTCGATGGCAGGATTTGCAAGTCTTCCTTATCATCAAACATATCTTTCTGTGGCCTATTAGGAATTTTATGCTTTGGTTTTTTCTAATGTTGTAAAAAATAAGTTAGATTATATTCCATAATCACATATGCAGAAGTAAACACAAAGAAATTGAGTTACCTTCCCACCAGGTGCAGGGGCAATAACAAGGTTCCTCGGCCAAGCGACACAAGTCCCAATGGCATCCTTGACCTTCACTATCTCATCTTTTATGGGAAATGGCAGCAAAGCTTCAGGAACAACAGTTTCTGTGATAGAGACACGCAAATTCTCCTCTCCAAGTGGAACACCATGGATTGTTTGCTGTTTGGTCTCAAGGTCGACACTGATGACAGTTCCAATAGCCACAATGTTTTCCACCGTGTCAATGGCCAGTTTATACTTTGTCTCACCTAATTGTTCCTATACATGAAACAAATTAAATCCATACAATTCTATATCCAAAAATCCATATCAGCATACCTACAAAGTTCAAGTATTTAGGCAAGCACGATATTTACCTCTTCACCATGTACTGGTGCCTCTAGTACAATGACATCTTCTCTAACCTCCTCTTCCAATATCGAGTTTAACCGTACCCTCTCATCACTGGGCTGCACAATTTCCTCTTCAACCTCGATGCTCACTTCATCTCTTAAAACCAACTTCTTCTTCACACCCTTCAACTCAGCTTCAATATTATCATGTGTAGCCTTCTCCGCAGCCTTCTCCCCATGGCGAGAACAACTCCCTTGTCCTGAACCAAGCTCATTAACTGCTGTGACAGGTTTGGGGGACTCAACAGGCAGCTCCTTCCCATCGACCTTCGCTTCTAGCTTCGCAATCCTCTCAGTCCAATAAGCTCTCACCTCAGCAAGTTTTCTATCCCTCTCCTCCTCCCATGCAGTTCTTTCCTTAGCTAACAAAACTTCCTTCTCCTCCTCTAGTAGCTTCTTCAACGATAACCTAGTCCTCTGTTCAAAAGTCATCTTTTGCCGTTTTGGCAAGTTGAAATATAAATCGGGCTTGACATTGCCACCAACACCTCTAACCCTACCTCTATGCTCCAGATTCCCCAATGCAAGAGTGAGCACATCATCAGACCCAGATGTGGCAATTTCCCCTTCAGCCTCCCTTTTCCTTAAATGTTCCTGATTCAAAATATCCGCGTTAAATGCTGCAATAGCATTACATCCATGCATATATAAATTAATATGAACTTGATGTCCATACTTACAATTTTTTCGGCTTTCTTCTCTACCTCAGGTTGTTTGAAGTTGCCATTCCTATCTTGCCGAGCCTTGATCCACATTGTAGCTCTATCAAGTTCTTGTAAAGGGACACTTTCAGACTTTGACAAATGAAAACACAATGAATTAGTTAATATTCTGTACATATGTATTCAGATTTAGTTGACTCATCTAAATATAAAACTAACCAGTTCTTCCATTAAATTTGCATAACCTTTGCGTGACATACGATGAGGATATTTATTCTCCTTTCGCTTTGCAATTTGGGCTTCACGTATTTCCTGCAAACCATAACATAAGTAAATTAGAAACTGCAATGAATATTCATAGAGAGAGCACCTTCAGAAACCAAAAAACACAACGAATTTTATCAAATCAGTAACCTGGAAGGTAGCTGAAAGCCTATCAGCAACAAACTGGTGCCAAGTATCCTTCGTTATGCTTCGGTAATCATCTGGAGGATTTTCTAACAGTTCTGGTTCATCCATATAAGGGATGATGTACACGTTTGTTAACTTGCTCTTGAACTCTCTCTATTTAGTTGCAGCAGATGAAATCACCATTTTTTTAAGCTCTTTAGGCACCACAAATGCATCCTACATACATGTACAATAAACTAAGCTACTGTAATGCAAAGCTAATTAACATGTAGAATATATATAAACTAATCAAGCTGAAATATGGTCAGTAAGTACCTTTATAGATTCCCATATCTTTTCCTTTTCATCTAGATCCACTTCTCTCCAATCATTTATTGAGATAGGAATCTTCGTACGTGCCAACACCCCAATGTAAGACTGCATTTCTTTTGCAGCCTTACCAACAGGTTCTCCTTTTTCATTAAACTTCACAGTGAGCCTCTTTCCTCGGATAAGCCTGTTTGTAATGCGGCTCATCGTAACCATTCCTCGCTTCAGCAACTTCAATCCACCAGTTCTGTTTTCATCATCATCCTCCTCAGACTTCTTGGTCTTACTGGAAACAGACTTGTTCGTTGACTTGGTTGATGACACAGCTTTGTTGGACTTAGCAGTTATAGTCATGCTAGTCCGAGACTTCTTGGGGGAGGCAGCCTTTTTTGTAGTCCGACCCTTCTTGGGGGAGGCAGCCTTTTTTGTAGTCCGACCCTTCTTAGGAGAGGCAGCTGTTGATGTAGTATTAGACTTCTTGGGAGAGGATGCTTTTTTGGTAGTTTTAGATATGGGATTGGCAGCCTTTTTGGTTGATGTCTCAACCCCTTCAATAGCCGGAATTGGTGTTGCTGGTTTTGTCCTCGATCGTTTCATTGCCATAGCCTTAATCCTTAGAGCTATGGCTCTTGCAGAACTTGATGATCCAGCAGAGGGCGACATCATCTGAAACACATAACCCAAATGCATGTTGTTAGCTACATGTTAAATGGTTGAAAGTGGTCTGTGTATGTTATTCTAAACAGTTAAACAGACAAGAAGTATGACAAGAAGCAATAGTGTAACAAGAAGCAGTTAATAGTTAAACAGAATATCAATAAAAATTAACTAAAGCAATAGTGTAACAAGAAACAAATGGTTGAAAGTGGTCTGTGTATGTTATTCTTAAACTTGTAGCCTACTTAACAAAGCAAGAAATCAAAGCAAAGAAAAGCAGCCTATACTAATATCAGCCTATATAATTAAACACGTCGACCATCCTCATTCTCAATCCATATTCCTTCATCGCCATCTCGAATATAGGAGCTAGGCAGATCACCAACTACATCATCAAATGTCTCAATCTGTCACGCCCCGAATTTTGAATAATAAATTCAAATCCGAAACATGAATAATTACAATTACAAAATCCAAATCTCGAAACTTCGAGTTCATTATTACAATTCACTCTTACAAGCAATATTGTAAAGCTCAAATGAGCATAACACACCTCACAATAGAAAATCAGAATAACACACTTGCAGCTACTCTACGCAGCTCGATCACCTTCCTGATTTTCCTGACCTGTAGTAGTACCCGCTACACAATTTGAATAGTGTACCGGGATTGCAACAACACAAAACCCGGTAAGCTTTTGACAGCTCGTATGAGTAAACAAGAATGAACTGTTGATTTAATAAAATACATTTCCTTTAACTCAAGTATAGAAATGTAGAAACATCACAATTACAATGATCACCACAAAACCACTTCACTTTCTCACTCTCATATATATATAAATATATATATATATAAATATTATACACTTATGAGTCACTCCCCGTTACCCTCATAAGGTCACTCAACATTTGGCAGACAGACTAGAGCTCTAACTGATCGTTTCCACCTACCCGGCGCGAGGGCGTGGTTCACGATTTAATGCTATTAGTTTCCACCTACCCGGTACAAGGGCGTGGTTCACTAATAGATGCCATGGTCACCCCCGTGACCTATTGATCTCCACAGATCAATATATCTCAACAAATCAACAATTTATTGTTTCTCAACAATAAATTTAATACCTCTCACAATATTGTTGCTTTTCAACAATAAACTCAACACAACCATAACAGTACATAATATCTCACAATTTCAACAATACATATTATTTCACATAAATAATATATATATAGATAGACATTCACACAGGAATGCCCATTAATACCAACTATAGTTCATATGATTGCAACAAAATAAAGCAATTAATTGTATTGGGTTCGTAATATGAACCACGTGAGGTTTACTCACCTCGATATTCCCGCTGCGTCTTCAATTCAACACAATACACACCGAAATCTTTCACCCAAGGGAGACCGTCAATCACCTAATCACACATGACCTTATTTTAGCCAATAACTCAAAAACATACTCAAACGACAATCCAACGGTCGGATCGAAATTAAATGATGATCCAACGGTCGGATCCTCACGGATCGCCTTTAGGATCACCCTCCAAAAATCATCACGAAGATCCAACGGTCGGATCTTCCTGAATCGTCCTTACTAACATCTTCACAAATTTATACAAAAATCCGACGGACGGATTCTCACGAATCGCCTTCCGAATCACCATTTCTCAATTATACGAAGATCCAACGGTCGGATCTTCGCCCATGACCACACAAAGCCACTGGGACAGTCATAAGATCATCATATCAAAACTACAAGTCCATCTGACGGTCCTAACTTCACATATCACGAATCAAACGATCGAAATCGATCGAAACGTAAAAATTCATAACTTAATCATATGATATCCAAAAATTGCGTATAATATATCAAAATGATCGTATTGAAATATAGAATCTGAAAATGTACAGAAACCATATTTTTGATCCCCGGAGGTGGCCGGAAAGGGCCGCCGGAGTTAGTGGCAGAGCCGCCGCCGACCACCACCAATGGTGTCGGGGCCGGGCTGCTCTTCTTCCTCTCATCATGCTTAACAACTTTCATAACTAGCACGAAGTCTGAAAATGACCGGAAGGGGTCGAAAATTACCTTGAACAGTATGAAGGTGGCCGAAATTTTCCAGAAACCGGCGAGAAACTGCAGAAAACGGCGAGCTCCAATTCGACGTAAAAACGTCAATTTAAGGCTTCGATTCCTTCTTAAGAGTTGTTAAGAAACTCAAGAAGAACTCACTGGTTCAAGAATCACAGAAAAATATGGTCTGTAGCTCGAGATATACCGATCGAAAGCTTCGGTGGTCGGAAAAATTCCAGAATCCGGCGAGCTTGAGTTTCGACGTAAAAACTTCAACGAAACGCTTCGATTCCTTCTGGAGAGTTTTTCAGAACTTCAAGGTGAGCTCACTGGTTCAAGAATCACTCAAAAATACGTCCTGTAGCTCGAGATATTTGGATCGATAGCTCCGGTTTCGTTCTTGGCGGGGTTGACTTGTAGTTGCTGCTACGGGATGCGCCGCCGTGCAAGGCTGCTTCTGGGGGCTTCAGAAGGTTGAGGCGAATCCAATGAGACAAGAATCAAGAGATATGGTAACCTGTAGCTCAAGATATTGAGATTGAACCAAAACGAGCTCAAACAGAAACCGACTCCTCCGCCGCCGCTGCTGGCCGTCTTACGGTACGAGGCTGCCACTGGCAGCTGCGCAAGGTCAAGGTGAAGGTATGGGAAGTGGTCTGAGGTTGATTGATGGTCTATGGAGCAAGAACAAGCTTTGGAGAAAATGCTCTGTTTCTTTGAGTGTTTTCGGATGAGAATGAGAATTGTTTTTGAGTTTAGTCGACTCAACAAGGCCAAACAGCATTATACAATGCTTAATCATGTAAGTAAAGCACCGATAATTAATTAAAGTAAAGCACTATCAATCAACTAAATTAAAGCATCGGAAATCAACTAAAGTAAAGCAATGGCAATCATGTTTTTGCTTTGATAAAAATGAGGTTATTACACAATCGATGGCATTGTAGGAATGAATGGGTGTTGTTCCAGTTCAATATCTTCCAGCTCTTCATCATTACACCCTCCTTGGTAGTCTCTTTTCGGGCACCGTACTACCACTGACCATTGATCATCAAGGGGGTCTTGTATGTAGAAAATCTGTTTCACATGGGTAGCTAAGACAAACGGATCATTTAAATGCCCTACCCTATCAAGTTTAACCAAAGTAAACCCAAGTTCGTCTACTTTAACCCCCCTAGCTGACTCCACCCAATCACACATGAAGACGGGTATCCTAAACTTGTAGTAGTCCACCTCCCAAATTTGTTGTATCCTGCCGTAAAAGTCCATATCATCAGTTTTAGGGTTTTTATCCCTTGCACTAGCAACTTGCATTGCATCAGCGACCAAAAAAACCCCGCTAATTTGTTGTCACGCTCCGAAGTGTTAAAATCAACCCCATTCACATGGTAACCACCAAATGTAGGGACCTCCATTTTTGGTCCACCAGCCAGCCACCTAATGGTTTCAGGAACATCATTATCGGCAAATCTCATTTCATTTGCAACCTACAAATAAATTGACATGTCAAAAGTATGGAACCACACAAGTTTATTGAACTCGAAACTCAAAATTGAATAGACATTATACTACTGCAATGAGGTCAAAGATAAGTTATGTACCCTCTCCTTGAACCAACCAGCAAAGGTAAGGTTCTGTTTGTCCTTCAACCACTTCTTATTTTTTTTTAACCTTGGAAAACTCAACTTTAGGAATTCCATATGCTCTCTGCAATGGAAGAAAAACTAAGCAAATGAGTAACATAATTGAACACGCGTAAGGTGATATAGTACAAATGATCGAAAACAAAACATAAGTAAAATTATTACTTACTTGAAATATGGGATTGCATCTTCAGTGTTCGTGCATACACATAGGTGGGCCATGTCAAGCTGCTTTCTGTCGACAGTAATGATGGTGGCGCCTGATAAAGGCTTGCAGCCATTTAAGAGCCCAAGTTTGGTTCTCCAAGGGATCCCAACAGTGGTAGCCTCTCTAGGAAGCATACGTTCCGAGCAAAACTCAACTGCCTCTTCTACAATGTAATACTCTGCAATGCACCCTTCAGGAAATTGTCGATTTCTCACATATCCTTTGAACACTTTCATGTACCTCTCAAAAGGGTACATCCATCTAAAAAATACCGGACCACATAACTCGACTTCCCTAACAAGATGGACAGTTAGGTGAATCATTATGTCAAAAAATGATGGTGGAAAGAACTTCTCAAGCAGGCAAACTGTATCGACCAAGTCTGCTTGCATTTGTTGCAATTTTGAATCGTCGATCACTTTACTGCATATTGCTTTGAAGAATAGGCAGAACCGAATAATTGCGTACCTAACTGGTTTCTCCAAAACTGAACGTAATTCAACAGGGAGAAGAAGTTGCATTATAGTGTGGCAATCATGTGATTTAAGACCAGCAAGTCGTAAATCCTCCATTGACACCAGATTTCGTACATTGGATGAAAACCGAACTGGAACGGTCATATTGAAAAAGGAACTGCAGATAATCTTTCTCTCATCTAGGAACAAGTTCCAACTACCCAAAGGCAACTTGTCCCTTTTTGCAGCAGTTGTAGGCTTCAAATCAGTCCGTATACCCATTTCGACCATGTCTACACGAGCAGCAGCCCCATCCTTAGTCTTCCCAGAAATGTTCAATAGCGTACCAAGAATAGCATCACAACAATTCTTCTCAATGTGCATCACATCAAGATTATGTCTTACCGGAAGATGTTCCCAGTAATCAAGTTCGAAGAAAACAGACCTTTTTTCCAGCAAGGTCTGTTTTCATCTTCAAGACCCTTATAAGGGGGAGGAGGGTTTTTCTTGCCAAATGGTCGATTTAGACCTTGAACTCTGGTCAACACCTCCTCTCTAGTTAATGGTGTAGGAGCTTCACCCTCCTCTATGGTGTTGTCGAAAGCAGCAGCTTGCTTTCTATAAGGATGATGTCGTGGCAGCCATCGTCGATGCCTCATGAATGCCATTTTTTTAGAGTACTTCAACCTATAGGGTCTTGTCTGATCAACACATATTGGACAAGCATTGTATCCTTTCACAATGCTTCCTGATAAATTCCCATACGCGGGAAAATCGTTAATTGTCCATAATAGTATCGCCTTCAGTTTAAAATACTCTCCTCTTACAGCATCATATACTCTCTCAACCCCATCCCACAACACTTTCAAATCATCCACTAATGGCTGTAGATAGACGTCGATGTCATTTCCGGGCTGTTTGGGTCCAGAAATTAACATAGTCAACATCATGTACTTCCTCTTCATGCATAACCATGGAGGAAGGTTATAGGTGATAAGTATAACAGGCCAACATGAGTATTTGCTACTTAGAGAACTATGTGGATTAAACCCGTCTGATGAAAGCGCTAATCTAAGGTTCCTATTTTCTAGACCAAAGTCTGGCCATTTTGTGTCAATCATTTTCCAAGTTGGGGAATCGGCTGGATGCCTCATCATTCCATCTTTCTTTCGATCATTGGCATGCCAAGTTAGCTCCTTAGCTGACACTGTCGATTGGAACATCCGTTTGAACCTTGGGATCGGAGGGAAGTAATACCTTCACCGGAACCCCTTCTTTCTCAGATTTGTCCTTTCCAAGTTTCCACCTTGATTCACCACAAGTTGGACAACTGGTCGGATCAGCATGCTTCAATCTGTACAAGATGCAGTCATTTGGACAAGCATGAATCTTTTCATACCCCATCCCCAATGCGGAAAGTGTTCTTTTAGCCTCATAAGTAGACCCTGGTAAGTCATTTCCTTCTGGAAGCAAGAGGCCAATCATAATTAACATATCTGAATAGCATGCATCAGTCATGCCGTGCTTTGCTTTCAGATTGAATGTTTGTATCAAACCATTCAACTTGGTTATCTTGGTACAACCAGGATATAGAGGCTTATCTCCATCTTCTACAAACTACATAAACTCATTCGAGTCTTCCGAAATCTCCTCATCCTCACTACCCTCTAACCCTACAACTTCTGCTTGTATGCCTAAATCAGGATGCATTTCGACTGTTTCAGAATCCCCTCTAAGAGCATGCAAGGCAGAAGCAGATGGTTCTCCATGCCACTTCCAATGCTTATAACTAACATCAAGACCGTTAAAAAATATATGGTCCTTAATCAGCCCTATACCACCAAAATCAGTGTTATGGCACTTCAAGCAAGGGCAACATATTTTATTTATGTCCCTTGCATTATCCGATGCAAATTTCAGAAATTCTTCAAGTCCTAACTGAAACTGTAGTGATCTTCTATCAGCCTTCATCCATGACTTATCCATCTTATATAGACAAACAAATGTATCAATTACAATATTAACATTAGACCTAGCTAGGATCATGCTACATAAACTAGCTAGTGCACACAAACATGTACATTTATGCACATCTGAAATCAAGCAATACAATAAAGCAATTAGCTACTTCATGTACATTTAGCACTTCATCAAGCGATACGATAACAGGGGCATTTAACATAGTATAAATCTTTCTAGTTTTACATCATCATACAATTCATACTTAATACCAGCCATGTAATAATTCGACATTGCTCATTTGTAGTCCAGCACAGGAAAAATGAAAAAAAAAAAAAAAAAACTTGTAATGATCATGGAACTCACCATAAATTGATTTAAGTCAAAGCCAACTCAAACACCACAACTTGTTTCCACCACTTCCAGACTTGCTTAATTCATGATGTCACCGATTTTTCAACTCTGCAAATCATAAGACAGTGTCAATTTGTTTGACGTGTTAAGAGTTTCATTATGTATTCAGCATCAGATCAATAGCAAAGGTGAAAAACCATAACCACAAGGTCCCTAATTTACACGTCCACATGGAAATGGTTACCATCAGATTTTGAGACAAAATACTTGCAGTTCACATGATTATGACAATCCAATACTTACAGTTCATACAAAATACACAAACCCATAGTTGACTTTTCAAAACTTCAATAGGGAATAGCCGAACATCAAACATAAGAGCCAATGTAAGAGCCAAGATGACAAATAGAAATGTAAAGCATATTTCGATAATGACATAACACAGTAAACAGCAACTGCCCACATGGAACCCAAACTATAATTGGGTCAATGCCCACATACAATCACAATTCCAGGTTTGGTTACAGTTAAATGTTGTCAAGAAAGAGACCAAATTCTATAACTTTAATTGGAGAAAGTGAAGGAGTAGTGAAGAAAAAGAGCAGAGCTTTACCTTCGGAATTCAACGACTGTCAATTCAGATTGGCAAATGCTTTCCAGTTAACCCAGGCCAGTACTGAAACAACAACATTATGCTATTTGTCATTCAACTTCAACAAAAACCCTAACACTTATAACCTCGCATCCCCAATTCGATTAAAACCCAGAAAAAAAAATTCAAGATTGAAAGGAAATTTCATTTTCAAGCCCGTAAATCCCCAATCCAACAAAAACCCTAAATAGCTGAACAGTGAATCTAAGGGCTTACCAGCATAGATAAAGAGCTACTGATTGAGACCCATGAAATTTGCAATGAGGTTTGGAGATTTCGCGATTTAGGTTTGAAACAAAGACTCAGATGTGGAATGAGGATTTCTTCGTCTGTCGAAGAGAGATGGGGAATAGACGGAGTATGAGGTTCTTCGATCTGGGTTCGATTAGGGTGTTTCGATTTGGCAAGAAATTTGGATTTTCATGAGTTGGAATGGTTTCAGCTATGAGAGCGTTGCGAGGGAAAAGTTTGCTCTCTAGCGCTTTAGGTTTTAGTTTTCATAAAGTCGGGGAGAGAATCTCATTAAGTGTTCCAAACTAAATCCCTTCATGTTGTGCCAAAAAAAAAACAGGACAAAAAAATCCAAAGCCAATTTACTCCTTTGACGACACAACATATATCTGTCGTCTGAATACAAACAAAAAAAAGAAGCTACGACCCAAAACGAAATCAATTTATCTCCTTTGACGAGACGACAGATAACTGTTGTTTGAAAACAAACTTAATTCTCAAGACCAACTTTGTATGGTATGTTGCATATTCAGACGACAGTTTTTACACTGTCTGTCGTTAAAATATATCAGACGACAGAAACCAACATGTCTGTCGTCTGATGAGGTTATTGGCATAGTGTGTGGAACGCGAGAATCAGAGTTTGTATGAGAAAGTTATGAGCATTTGAAGTTTTGGGAAAGTTCTATAAATAGAGGTTTCCATTTCGGGAAAGTCACTTTTTCCATTTTTGCATTTTCCTTTTCCGGAAACCAGAAATCCTCTGTTCTCTCTCATCACCCGCGCTCGACCCGACCCGAACCAGGTGATCCGACCCGGATTTTCCGGCGAGCTCCGGCGACGGCAGACCACCAGACGAGCCCAGATCGGTTCGCCTCCTTCGTGCGCTCCTCCCTGTGGTGTTCTCTAGCGGCGATATCCACCGTGTACGGCGCAGCAAGGCAGTGTAGATTGGTGTTTTTCGACCCGACCGGAAATCATAGCTTCGGCGACGGCACGACTTCAAGTTTCCTTCCTTGCCTTCGTGGGGGTCGTCTGAGTCGATCTATGGTGTTTTTTTGGATCGATTTACGTGGAAATTGGTTCAACTCAGATTGGATTACTGTTCACGGCTTGTGAGGTAGTTTTCGATCCTTTATGCTTGTTTTCTGACTTCGAGCTAGTTATGAGAATTCACAAGCATGCTTAGATAAAGCTTTTTGATGTTGGAAGTTTTGTGAAATATTGAGTTTTGGCCGGCGGCGGTGCGCCACTGCCTGTGGTGGCGTTCCGGCGGTGTTCCGACCATGTATGAGACTGTTTCTGGTATTATATGTCTTCTGCTCGTCGATACGAGCGTTTTGATATATAATACGCATATTTTGGAGTTCGTATGGAATTGTTATGATTTTTACGGTTTCATACCTGTTGATTTATTCGATCCGTGAGGATCCGAGTGTCCGATCGACTTGTGGTTGGAACGTTATTTAGTTAACTGCAAACTATAGTTGGTATTAGTAGGCATTCCTGAGCGGATAACTACGTATATATATATTTACGTGAAATATGTATATTCTTGTGGGATGGTGGTGAATTAAGCAATAGATATTGATGGGTTTCATTCTATTGTTTTGATGCTTGACTTTTCGGAAACATTGTTTTAGGAATTGGAAATTTTTATTGTTTGAAAATGTCAAGATTTGGTGTGAGTTGCTTTGATGTGATTTGAATGTTTTGATCTAACGACTGGGGGTCAGAAGATTTGAGAGTCACAGGTTGTGATTTCTCCTTTTGGTGTGATTTAACGTTTTGATCTGACGACCGGGGAGGTCTGATGATTGGAGGTCATGGGGTGACATCTCCTTTTGTGTGAGTTGAGTAACTTTTGGGTCCTGAGTGACCGTTTTGAAAGGTTTTGATCTGACGACCGGGGAGGTCTGAGGATTCGGGGTTGCTGGGAGTGACCTCAGGCATATATATATCGGGACTCCACACCTTTGGCCGGGTGAGTGGATACGATCAGTTAGAGCTCTAGTCTGTTGCCATGGTACATCATGGGGAGTAGCAGGGAGCTATCTGATGCTCATGAGTACTTATTTTAAAAGGGAGTTTCGGGGATTCTTTCTTTTAAATGTCCTGGGAGGACTTGTTTATCATATTTGATTGTCAGAGTTTCAATTATTATGATTTAGTCACGGGGTGACTTGTGTTGATTTGGGAATGTGTTTTAAAAGGGAGTTTCGGGGATTCTTTCTTTTAAATGTCCTGGGAGGACTTGTTTATCATATTTAATTGTCAGAGTTTCAATTATTATGATTTAGTCACGGGGTGACTTGTGTTGATTTGAGAATGTGTTTTAAAAGGGAGTTTCGGGGATTCTTTCTTTTAAATGTCCTGGGAGGACTTGTTTATCATATTTAATTGTCAGAGTTTCAATTATTATGATTTAGTTACGGGGTGACTTGTGTTGATTTGGGAATGTGTTTTAAAATGGAGTTTCGGGAATTCTTTCTTTTAAATGTCCGGGGAGGACTTGTTTATCATATTGAATTGTCAGAGTTTTCAATTGATATGATTTCAGTCACGGGGTGACTCGAGTTGTTTCTTTTGGGAAAAGAATGGGTTGTTTTGGGAAAACTGTAATGCCCCGTACCTTGGAATTTTTACTAGTTACATTTTACCATTATTGATCGAAGAGTGACTTTTTCTTTAGTCCGGTAAATTAGGAAATTTCCTTGAGAATGCCGTAGTATACGAAAAATCGAGTTCGTGGACACGTAGTTTGTTTAAATCGGATTTTCTACGGGAAAGTTATTACCAAAATGGAAACTACTATTCTTGGTAAAGGTTTTTAAATAAGTTTTTATTTTGGGATAGAGGAGAGAGAAGTCAAAGCTGCCCACGGAAGGATAGACCCGACCTTCCCCTCCTCCTTTCTTCTCCTTTGCGTCATTTCTGGTTTTCCGGCGATTTCGTCGCCGTCCGGCCACCCCAAGACGAACCGCTTGGCATGGCGTGATCCTCTCCTCCTTCTCTACCTAGTTATGTAAGTTTTTCACCTTGGGTAGCTTTGGTTCTTGAGATTTGAAGAGGAATTTCCAGAAATGGGAAAATCGGGTTTTACTTTGATCTCCGATTTCCGGCGGTTTCCGGCCGGATTCTTTGAGGGTTTTGGTTGTTGGTGAGGTGCTGAACGTGTTCCTAACCTTGTTGCAGCTCGTTTTGATCGGTGGAGGAAGATTTGAAGGTGTTTGAGACTGTGAACAGTACCGTGAACAGTAACTGTCGAATTCTTGGGTTCTTGTTTGATTTTTTTTTTTCCGGACATTTCTACTTGAATTTGGTTGTTGTTGCAGGTATAGAAACTATTAGATTTAATCTATGAATTTTGTGTTAGATTTAAGGTTGTTTGGATAGTGAGTTTCCTTGGAGTTTTGATGTTGGATGTGGTTCTAAGGGTGTTAAGATTTTAATCTTGGGTTGAGAACTTGTTGTCATATTTTTAGTAATGAGTTGAGATTGTGGAGAGGTTGGAGAAGTAAAATGGGTTTCGAATGTCAAAAGAGAAATTGGAAATTTGGAAGAAAATGTTTTGTTGTAACCTTGTTGGCAAATTGTTGGTGGAGAAATTGGAGAAAGAATTTGGAGATTTTGAAAAGAGAATTATTTATAAATTGGTGGTTAGTTTTAGTTAAGAAATTGAAATTGTAAGGAATTCCGAAATTCGAGAGTTGCATCCTAAATTGAAGAATTGGTTGTTAGAGGGAATTTCTTTTAAGTAATGAGTATTAATATCCAAAGGATTAAGCTTTGACTTTTAGATTAATTTTTTATCGAGGTTAAATTATATCCTGTCCTTATGCTACAGGACGTACTGATCCCTCGAGCGAGGAGGACACGGGCAGGCAGCAGGGTTAGCTGCGAGACTCACCGTGAGTGGACTTTTATTTTATTTAAATAATGCATGCAGCATGGTATTAAGTTTTTATTTGTATACTATTTGAGTAATTGTGATCTTTGTGAAAAGAGGAGAATTTAAAGAAAACAGTTGACAAGGAGGTTATCTTTGGCGCATGCGTATATTACCTAGTTGGCAGTCCCTTCTAGGTAATAGTCTGGTTGGCAGTCCCTTCCAGACTATATTCCGGTTGGCAGTCCCTTCCGATGCGTCATCTGGGTGGCAGTCCCTACCAGATGGCATGAGATGGTTAGTTGGCAGTCCCTTCTATCCACCGCCTCCTATTCCGGTTGGCAGTCCCTACCGATGCGTCATCTGGGTGGCAGTCCCTCTCAGATGGCATGAGATGACTAGACAGCAGTCATTTCTAGTCATCGAATGAGTTTTTCTTGAAAAGGAATGGGTTGGAAACATTGTGAAATCTCGCTGCATGTTGGTTTTGTTAACAAGAGAAATGGGGAAGCATTCAATTAATTGTTTCATAACTTGTTTCAGTTTTGTCCACTCACTCTAACGGTTTTTAAATGTTTTCCCATGAGCCCTTCGTTTTCAAATGCCCAGATTTCAGATTGGCCGAGATCGCGCCCAGGAACTAGAGGCTTGGAAATCAGCGCTTCCGTTTTGTTCGTAGGTTATTACTTAACCTACCTTGTATGATATCGGCTTAGTTATGTAGAATTGCTCTGATAACCCTTTTAAATTTAGAGAGTGTTAATGCTTGAGAATATGTTATCTTATGGAGGTTAACGTGGAATTCGTACTTCCTGAATGTAATATATACGCTTGGAATGTAAATATTGGAATGTATCTATGAGTGTGAGTTAGTTTAAAGCATGTCCAGGTTTTGTAAACTCTTGGGTAGTCCATTTTAAGGGAGGTTCTGCCGATTTTTCGGTAGGATTTCACCTAACGTGGACCCCGCAGGCTCGAGGCCGGGTTTCGGGGTGAAACTTGGGTCGGGTTCTGTCAAAAACAGGGTGTGTGTTCCTTTTACGAGTTGATGGGTTTCATCGTTGGGCGAGTTGTGCATGTATAGTTTGGAGATACTCATACTGGCTTGCAAAAGCTTACCGGGTTTGTTGTGTGGCAACCCGGTACACCATTCAAACGGTGTAGGGGTTAATCATGCAGGTCAGGGTAATCGTGGCTGAAGCTGAGGTGGCGTGCTTGCAGCTTAACGGTAAGAAGCCAATTTTGTGACTTTACCGTTATAAAGACTTCCGCTTGTAGTGAGCTCTGAGGAGCATTTACGTTTTATTTTGTTGTTGACAATTTAATTCGTAAGTTTGTGTAATATATGACTCTGTGGAGTGAGTGTATATTAATTTTGAGGGTTCAGGGCATCAGTATGTACTTGGTTTAAGAAGGAAAAAGGTTTCCATGTATTTATATTGATGACTGAACGTTCACGCATATATAATTATGGGGTTATATATCGATTTTTAATTGTGATAAAAATCAGGGGCGTGACAATCCATCACCGGTAGGATGGTTGTGATCGAAGTGGAGGTCCATCAGCATAATCTGGGGAACCATGTTTCATAGGTTGTGAAGGCGATACAGTAATATCTTGCTGCTATTAATTGTTGATGGGTCCAAAGTTGGGGAGCAATGCAGCAAATCAATGAAATCATGGGGACCCAGCCACAGATCCAACCATCTCTTAATCAGACGCAGGCAATTATTGCAGCAACTGACATTATTGAAAGATCCGCATGGTGGATCCACACTAGTCTATTGACTATTATTGAGGCTTGGGTCAATGGCATAGCGGAGACACAAGTTCAATTTGGGTTGGGAAATCTGCATACGTTATTGGGTAGGTTTCAACTGGCAATGAACTATTTTGCTCCGGGTTGATCAAGGAGCCCAAGAGTAATACAATTGAAGTATGGGTAATAAAAACAGTATGATACATGATACACTCAAAATGAGTGCTCAAAATTAACCCTGCATCGGATTGTAGTTAGAATAAGTAGGGATCGTTCTAGCTGGGATTGGGGTACACTTCCCAAAAACATTGAACAAATAAGTATTATTCACAAAATATGAAAAAAAAAAAAAACAAAGTATATATTTACGAAAAATACAAGATAGGGGGGTTATAAGAGTTTGTATTCTAATCTAACTATATAACACAAGTGATTGATCAAACCATGAATCAAGGTAGAGGTAGGGAACGAAAAAGATGTAAAGATGTAGTTAACAATCATTAACATGAAAACAAGTAATCTAAACATAAATCACGGATCAAAACATGTAGATGAAAGAAATCAATTAAGAATAGAGATGAATGCATACAAAGTCCTTTTTACTTTCCTTAATTAAATTAACTAGATGAACGCACCATAGTTAATCCTATTAAACATGCAATGCTAGTCATAGAAGACTACTTACTAACAAATACTTAATGCATAAAGATCAGTCAAAGTTTGATTGATTTAAGCCAAACACACAAGTTAGAATGTTAATCAAGCATGCAAGACTCATTGTTGATTACCTAAGGAACTATAGATTTTCCACTTGGCAATTAAGACCTAGAACGCTAGCATATCTTAATCTAGAAACAATATATATCAAAAGAAAAAAAATATTAAATGAAATTTAAAAGAATCCCTCGATTCAGTATATTACATGCTCAATATTCTAAGTTTACAACAAAAGAACACAAAACATATAAAAGGTGGGATTGAAGTACAAAATCAACAATCAAAATTCATCACATTAAAATGGCAATTTATATTAAAAGAAACTTAAAATGTTTTCACGCTTCATGGTTATTGGAAACTAAACATCAATACAAAAAATTTATTCTCAGAAATTGTTTAAGCATCCATTTAAAACAAAAACCTAGAACGCTAGTGAAGACTTCAAGAACGCAAGATGATCTGTAAGAGAATGGAGGATGTTGATGATGATAGGCAGAGAGATGGAGATGCTTCATGTCTTCAATGCTTGAACAATGGAGAGGGGTCGAAATTTTGAGAGAAAAAGGGGAGGTATTGCGTTTTTGATTCTGGGTTTTGATGATGATTTTCAACGTCTACACCTCCCTCTATTTATATTGCATGGCAGAACTTAGTGTCAAAGTCTTTCTCTACTTGTTCTGCATCATCTGACCAATAGAAATATTCCAAAGGAAATAGAGATCAACCTTGAATCTAGAAAGTAGGAAGCATTGCCAAATTCACTATGTATCTAGTCCATATTTCAGCCAACTTGCAATATTTATATAATCAGGAAACCTTGTTTTATAAATATTATCTTTATTTCTTTTCCTAATTGCACACAAAGTAGATTCTTCTTAAACTCTCCATTTTGACTACTTTGTGTGCAATCAGGAAAAGAAATAAAGATAATATTTATTAAACAAAGATATCTATTAGTCTTTTCTCTCTTATACATGGGTGGGACTGCTATTACAACAAGAATCTCACCATGCATTTTAGTTTTTAAAGTCTGCACATAAGTGTATGATAAAGTCCCCAATTAGCTTAAGCTCGGTGTTAGGGAGTTGTTTAGGATCTGTTTTTGGGTTGAGACTTAATGAGTTATCTTTGTTTTAGATAAGCAAAAGGATGAGAACAATTTGGAGCAAGCTGTTGATTCCCTTGATCACTACACCAAAAAATGAAACAGACGACGGGTAAAATTCGTTGTCTGATTTGGACGCCCACCGTTGTGTATCGGAGCGTTGTGTGTTTAAAATTTGCACAACGGTGCAACACCGTTGTATGATATGCAATCAGTCGACAGATTTTCGTTATCACCGTTGTGTATTCTCTCGGCAGATGCATCATTCATACAACAGAACTTGTTTTCAAACTGTTATTGGAAAGCCTAGTCAGACAACGTGTTCTTTAATGTCATCGTCGTCTGATATACTATCACACTTCAGTTTTATTGTCTGTTTGTTGTGTGAATTGGTTTTGGACAACATTAGTTCAGTTTTTATCGTTGTGTGATTGTAAAATGAGAAGACATTTTTTTTTTAAAACCATTGTGTGATATGTAAACATTCATCTTACCTAATGAATAGTAGTGATCAAATGGAAATAAAATTTGATGCAAACAATCAAATGAACTAGCAGTAGTGCAACCCATACTTTAAACTTCAAAATACATTGGATTCACCAAGATACATTTGTATTAGTCATTATTCCACAAAGTCATGAATCAATGACAATTTATGTCTTAATTACATTGCATCAGGGACAAAAACATAAGTGTGCTTCAAATGGATCAGTGATTATTGGACTATTTATGATTGCTTGTCCACTTTGGCCACTACTAATGCCTGCTCTTGCACCTCTTTTTTTCTTTTTTTTCTTCTGCTTCCGTCACCACCGTGATGTAATATTAGTTAACAAGCCAAGGGAAGGAAACCGTTCTCTGCAATTGAATAATCTACAACCACAAACAAAAATATCAACTTGTTTCAAGAAGCTACATATAATTTTCGATTTCCACATCAAAAGCCACCAAGTAATATGACAAAATGATACATGCAAGAAGCTGCAGAAAAAGACAAAAGAAAAGGACTTACCTCTAGATCTGGTAATGCAATAAATGTTATTGAAGCAGCAGGAACATTTTTGAGAAGGTTTGGTGTAATTCCCCTGTAGAAGCCTCAAACACCCTCAAAGCTGCACGACCCAACAGAGAAAAGAAAGAAGTTAGCATCCTAAAGATAAGAAGGAATGAATAGGAATGGAATAACAGCAACTTAAAGCCTCAAAGAACTTATTAACTCAACAGGAGACTGAAAACAAAAGATAGAAAAAAAGGTAGCGTTGGATTGACATGAACTCCAAGCCTACTTAAATGAAAGCTTCCACACCTGTCAGACATTAGATGAGCCATCTGCAAACCTCAGGAACCATGCTAGACACCAGAACACCTGCAGACAGGAATTCCAAGGAAAATTTCAATTTCCTGTTAATACATCAATAGAAATATCACTTTGAGACAAGGATGGAGGCATAGACTTTACAATAACAGAGTCGTACATCTGAAAACAAATAAAATAAAGCCAATAAATATGTGTCAATAAACACATCCCTGAGCTTTATAGCTTTAAAGTGTAAACATATTCATAATATTTAACATAGAAACCATATTAGTAACAAATAAATAAATAATTATTTAAAAAAAAAGGCCCACTCATACATTATTATAGTATGATGTGTTCCTATTCACTTTCACCCAATGAATCAAGTAGACAGGAAATAAGAGCCAACAAATTCTATGGTGATATAGTGCTCTGTAATTTTTTAAACATGAGTCTAAATTTCCAACTAGCTCACCATCTTTCTTCACCAATGCTGGGGGTTAGAAGCTTGGAACATTTGCATTTACATCGGGTATTGTGAGACATTGCAGGACCTCAGTACTGAAGTCCTAGAAATGCATAGCAGCTGCACCCTGATGCAACATCAGAGGTTTAAGGAATATAATCTAAGATGCTAAATTTACAAGCATAAGAGACAAAAACTAACCTCAAGGCAGGCAAAGATACCAAGAAGTCCATGACCACAGCGAAGCTGGAAAATTAATCAAGGAGCACAATAAGGCATACAGAGGAACGGGTTAGAGGAGATAAGTGACGCTGGTCTCAAATTACATGTCAACCACGAAAGTGTGTAACTTGAAGTACCAGGAAAGTGTGTAACTTGAAGTATGAAGTGTAACTAGACGTACAAAGTCTGTAACTTGTTAAGAATAGAAGCCTTAGTCTCATCAATACTATTTCTTTATCAATTGCAGATTCACCACAAAAAAAATAACACATATCTCAAACCTTCAAAATACTACAGCCCAACAAAACAAAGCAATTGCACAATATCAATTAGCCAAACAGAGAATCAATGCAAAATTCCAAATTGAAGCAACCCCCAAATATTGGCCTATTGCAAGACTCATGAGAATCAATGCTAAAGATGTGCACGAGGCAACCATCATCAAGATTGTTTATAAGACAAGAAGAAGCTGTTTCATCTCTTCCCACCTCCATAGCTTTCTCTGCTGCAAAATATCAAATTATCCCTAAATTTGAACCAAATCTAAACCAAGTTATATCCTTTCTGAGTAAATGAAACCCAACACAACCAAGCTCTCAATCCTTTCATGAAACCTTAAGAGCCCCAAATAGAAAAATCCATGAGACCCGTCCACAATTGAAAATAGCAAACAGCACAAACTCATACTATTAATACATAAAGAAGGCCATTAGATAAATCAAACTCATACAAGAATCATTAGATGAACGAATACAACAGAGCCATGCAAACAAAAATTCACATACCAAAAAAAAAAAAGTAAAAAAAGACATCTACGAAGAACAAACCCTAACCTCGAGCTATGAGACGAAGGCGATAAAGGTATTGCAGTCTACGGTGGAAAAGGTTGGGTCTTGGACAAGGATCGGACCTATATCAAAGTTGAATGGAGTCGTCGTCGCTCAATTACAGTCTCAATGGAACCTTTAGTCAACCAGCTCCGGCGTCACCCGAGACGTATCTAGATAAGTCATGGTGAGAGACAGCGCCGCCGTCGAGTTCGATGTCAAGGCCGATTCGGAAATCAAATTCACATAAAATCAAACACAGAATAAACCCATTTTCGAAACCCCATAACCCAATACAGATTTATAGATTTGAAAAGGAATAGATCGAAGGGAGAGCTTACCAGTGAGTGTTACGCCCAGACCCAAATTCGAGCGAAGACTTCCACCGAGTGCTCCGACAGAGATTCTTTTAGGGTTAAGTTGGGGTTTGGAGACAAGTGGGCTTTTAAGAACTACAGACGATGAAGGGATTATGGGGTTTTGGATTTAGGGTTTTGATTGGATTTGGTGGAAGAAGGTGTCGGAGCCATTAAGTGGAGTTAAAGAGAGAGAAGCAAAACTGGGGATGATGAGAGCTAGAGAGAGAGAGAGAGAGCCAAAGCGCTATGTTTAAGAGGAGTCTAGGTTTCTGGGAAGGGACTGCGAAGAAAGTGATGGAGAAGTCTTTGAGGAGATGATTCGAAGAAAAACCCTTATTTGTCTAAGTGGGAGTGAGAGCAGAGAGAGAGCTAGATGCTAGTCCTAATTTGTCAAAGGCCCGCATATCGTTTTTTTCTTTTTTTTTTTTTCCTCTTTCATGACTTAGACGACACAAATGAATTTCTGTTGTCGGATTATCTACACATTAAATTTGAACTAAATGAGCAAAAAGGAAAAATTCCAGCCTATATGGCAATCACAATGTTAGTTCGGCGCAGATGTCATATCCATACTCATTCAGACAACACAAATAAGTAATTTATGTTGTAAGAGCATACAATCAACACTTATAATGTCAATCGAAATCTATAAGTTTTGGGGGGAATGAGTGGCATTTGGGGGCACATTCAAACTTCTCAATATATTTTCCTTGATCATACAACACAAAAACAAAAACTGTTGTATGACATTTCGCAAGCTACACTCATACAACACATATAACTATTCTGTTGTACAATATAGTACAAATTTGGAGCCAAATTTGAGTCAAAGTAGGAGGGAAATCTGCCACTCTTTTTTTTTTCATTCACACAACAAACCATTCTTGTAAGTGTTGTGCAATGACCTTCTATCTAAAAATTTCTGAATTTTAACAGCCTTATACAACATAAGTTTTTTAAACGTGTTGTGTGATTCACTTTCCCTCATCACACAACAATTTTTTTTTTTTCGTTGTGCAAAAAGTGTTGTGTGTTGAGGTTATTGGTGTAGTGGATACTACAAAAACCACCTGATAAACTTATTGAGGTAGGGAAAAATGGGTTTCAAGCTACTGCGTTTTCGTTTCTCTTAAAAAGAAATTTGATAAAAGGGTTTTGTTAAACTCGATCAAGAGCCTTCTTTGTTATGAATGCATTGATTACTCCTTTAATATTGCATGTTTTATCTGTTTTAATACCATGTAAACATAGGCTGTTTTGTTTAAGATCCTTGAAGGCAGAGCGTATCTTGCTTCTTTGTCCTATGAATTTTTTGCAGGCAATGTTTTCATATTTCAGACTTACATGCAATAACTTAATTGCTTCTTTGAGCTTGAAAATCAAAATCTAGTAAAGTTTGGTTTAAAAAAATGAAAGTGGTGAGTATGTAGCTTGGTTGAGGATTGTGAAAGGTCGGGCACAATGACCCGTGAACTTTGAGTTGTTATGGGCACAATGACCCAAATTCCCCGGGAAAGCCCCTTGTGAGGGCGTAAATGCAATGACTTATTATATATTGTATGATAAGTATGCTACATTCCCTTCCAATTGTTGACTCTACGAAATGACTTATGTTTTGTTATGGAAAGTCAGAAAGCTACTTCTCAATGAGTGTTTGTTTAAGTTATATGATGGATTAATTGTGGTTTAAGAACTTGTTGAGTTTTTCACTAGTACTGGAGCTACGGTGGCTTGGGGAGAGCTGCGGTGGTTCGGGGGAGCTGCGGTGAAGGTATGGACGCGTGATGCAAAGGCGCGGTGGCTTATTAGGGAGAGGCCGGAGAGCGAATGGTGTAGGCAGATTAGGTCTCAATGTCTCATTAATTTGGGGATCGAATGGTTTAGGCCACTTTAGATGTTGCAAAAAGAAAAGAAAAAAAAAACCCGCCTAGCCGCCCAGACCGCTCAGGCCGCCTAAATCCATTCCGCCTAAGAGCGCCGTTTAGCCAATAATCCCCTCGGTCTGCCGCTGCCTAGCGCCTAGGCAGCCTGGGCGGCCGTTTTTTAGAACATTGTATAATATTAGTTGAAATTGTTAACTCAACGGTGATGGTTCTTATTATTTAGGATGGCTTCTTATTAGTTGAAGAATGGATTTGGGTCCAAATAACTAGAATCCCTCCGCCTTTCATCATGCCATCGATGATAACTTTTATTGGCAAAACTATTGGCGAGGTTCTGAAATTAGATTAACATAACTTGACAAAAGAAAGGTGAGGTGCGTGAGGAATTGAAAATCCAAACCCAATTTGATTTGGAGTACAAATTTAGGTTTTCCTCAATTGAAAGCCCAACCCTAGAGTTTCAATTTGAGCATCTGGTGGGTGGTGTAGAGACTGCGGATCTCTAAATCATGTAGATGCCTTGTGTCCTTTTTCTCCATAACTCTATGACAGTGTAGTGGGGCAATAGGTGAGGCCTCATCGAATGGTGTTGCATCTTTATTTGGTGCATTTCTATCGATGCTAGTTTTTAGGAAAATATACCTCCAGCCATATTCTCTTCCCTACTTACCAACCTACGGTGTCAAGATGTTTTTTAGAGAGACCAAAGATTTGTTATCATTAGACCAGTGAAGGAAAGGCAACAGATTGTCAATGTCCCTTCTGCACCAACCTGTTTGATTGGGATATTTCAGATCCGAGATGAGGAGGAAGATAGTGGGGAGAAACATATACGTCATGCTTTGCCTTTGTTTAATTGACACGCTAAGAACTTGGATATGAAGTGGATCATGGAAGGACTTGTAGAAGTACAAGTGACTGTAGAAATGAAAGCCAAGGGTGTTTGTGGCAGGCATCGTGATAATTGTGACAAACCATAAGCAAGAAGCGTCAGAGAGAGAACCTATAACTCCCTCTTTCACTAGTATTGCTCTTGTCCCACCTCTTAATGGGAAAGACAAATGTAATATGTGATTGAGGCTAGTAATTATATAATTAGTGCGGCTATGTCGTGGATGGTAGCATGGGTAGCGCTTTGTACCACAATTGTGTTTATTGACAAGTCTTGCTTGTTATTACATTGGAGTGATGTCGTTGTACTAGATACATGCTTTTCTATCTAGTTTTAGTAGCTTGAGTAAGTGTGGAATCAAGTATGTAATGAATTTTATTACTAGATATTTTTTCTGCATTTAGGCTATACATACTACCTATATTACAAATCGCCAAGCATAAACAACAACCTCGTAGACGACAGCATGACATGATAAACTTCACTCACAGCATGCATTACTTAGACGGACACACAGTTTACCTTGCCATGAGGTCGGCCGATATCTCGCTGGGTGGTCATCCTCGCTTGCTTTCCAAAAGCCTTCAAATTAAGCAATACCATATAGTATCTCACATCAAAAATGTGTAAATGTGTGGTGGTGAAGATGAAGGCATCCAAGAATTATCTCAAGTCATTTCTAGTCTAAATTATAAAATGCTGATAAATGTAGAACTTCTTTTGAGTTATCCAAGTGAAAATGATGCACCAGTGGAAAAGCCTACTTATGAAAAGATTATTCAAGGGGTAACGGATATACCTAATGATGATGATCATGATCTTGATGACAGTTGTGTTTTACCAGTTGTTTCTCCAAAATAGGCATTTCAAGCAATAGTGACCTTAAACAAAGTGAAAAACATATATCAAATGTGGTGTATGTACTCCAAAAGATCAAGGATGAGTAAGTTAGGTTTAAGGAAATAGAATAAGCAAACGACTATAGATGCATACTTCGAAAAAGAGAAGAATTAAGAATAAGTTGAGAACAAGAAAATGTTTTATAAACTTTTATATGTCATTTTTTTTATGATATCAACAACTTGTCTTTGTGAATTGAACTCACGGCCTCTCAACTTTTATCATTTAATATAATTATTAATTTATATATTCAATGAAAATATAAAAGTTTAAAAAATATTATTCTCTTATGCATTTAGTAAGAACATTAATTTAATACATTAGCTCAAGCAAGACCGAAAATATTTAATATTTAATATTTATGAACGATTATTAAATTTATCAAAATTTTACTGTAACATGAAAATTCTTCTACTTGAGCAAAATTCTAGGTCTGGGATTGATTTTGATTTTATCATATTTGCCAGAATCGGAAAGCTTTTTTCGGTTCGGTTATGACACTTTTTATGGCCAGAACAGTTTTGGAATCGAACACTTTTTTTGGTAAGGTTATCTATTGTTTTCATGGCGGTACACATAGGGGTCGTCAACGGGCCCATTCATAGCGGACTTGGATAGGGCCGTGCCAGGGCAGGCTTTTATATAAATAACAAGATCCAAGCCCGTCCATATAAATCGGGCCCAGCCCGGCTTAAGTTTACAAAGAAAATCTTTAAATTTAATATTTTTTTTTAAGGGAATTGGAACCCACTCTACCTAAGAGGCTCACCCCCACGCCCGGTTCTATATATTAAATTAAAAAGGAGAAACATACAAAAGGGGAATGTAGGATTATACCAAATCCATTCCCAATTACAACTTATAACAAAAATAAACCGAAAAGAATTTACAAGTTAGGACAATAGAACCCCAGAATTATATGTGTGTGTGTGTATATATATATGGATTAAATACTCGTTACTCCTCATACTTTTCCCTTAAAAACAGATTAGTCCCTCGCCTTTCAAATTAAACTGGATAGTCCTTATTCTTTCTAATTCTCACACAACAGGTCCAAAACATGTCTAAAATGACTATTCTACCCCCAATATCCTTTTTTTATTTTTTTCTCTCTTTTTCTAATTTTTTTCTCTATTTTTTTTTTTAATTTTTCTCCCTTTTTTTTTATACTCTCTCCCCCCCCCCACTCTCTCTATATCTCTCTCTCTCTCTCTCTACCCCAAGCGGAGGCAATCCAATCCCTCTCCGCCATCCTCCTCTCCCTCATCTACGACCTCTGCCGCCGCTCGATCGACGCCGCCGTCTGCATCCCCGAGATCTTTCGATCTGAGCTGGCGCTCGCCCAGACGGAATTGGCTCCGGTACTGTTCGAGGAGCTCTTCCTCATCACCCTTTGTGAACCTTCCAGAAGAGATCAGAAATTCACCCCACACCACTTCGAAGGACCTCTTGATCGCCTGACTTCGACTACCCAGGAACTGCCGGCAATCTTTCCCCCGACTCGCGTTCTGCTTCTGCGTTCAGACCGCCAGACCCTCCAGACCTACACCGCCGCACCGTACAAACCCTGACATCACCATCATCTCAGACCATGTCGGCAGCAACCCAGAGTGGATCATCATCAGAACCCGAAATCTGACCCAGATCGAGCTTAGAAAAACCTCGATTGCCTCGTCTCCCAACATTGACGACGACGTCACGACCAGAGCCGCCGGCTTCCATCTCAGCATTCGACGACGACGCTATCGCTCCACCTCGACCACAATTAGGATTCGATCTCAAGCCAGACGACCTGGTGTTCCGACCTTCTTCCACAGTCGGAACAAGGATTAGACGTTTCGATGAACGACATGTCGGTGGCTTTTCCGGCGGGGTTGAATTCGTTGTTGAAGATGAGTGGGAACCAGACGGCGGGGCTGAAGGAGATGGAGAACAGCTACGAGAAGGTTTTGGATGAGAATTGTAGGGTTTTCAGTGAGTATTTCAGGGAGGTTTTGGAGAATAAAGATGGAGGAAGAGTGATTGATCCACCGGCCGTGGTGTAGGAATTGAGTGAAGGAAGTGATGAGTTCCGGTTTGATGATCGGAGCACCGGAGAAGATGAAGGGTGAGGAGAAGTGGCGTTGGAGCTTGCGGTGTACGTGTGGGGACCGGGATCGACGTATGGTCGTGATTGGCTCAGGTTTCGGTCTGGATTCGAATGGTGATGGTGGTGCTGTGAGATGGTGGCCGGAAGTGGTGGTATTCGATGATGGCAGAGGAAGAGAAGAAGAAGAGAGGTTGAGGGAGAGAGAGAGAAAAGCAGAAAAAAAAAGAGAGAGAGAAAAATTAGAAAAAGAGAGAAAAAAATAAAAAAAGGATCTTGGGGGTAGAATAGTCATTTTAGACCTGTTTTGGATCTGTTGTGTGAGAATTAGAAAGAATAAGGACTATCCAGTTTAATTTGAAAGGCGAGGGACTAAACTGTTTTTCAAGGAAAAGTTTGAGGAGTAACAAGTATTTAATCCTATATATATTAACCGGCTACTTCTAAAAATATACAAAATATAGAAATGTATTCTATATATATATATATATATATATATAGAATATATAAAAGTATAAATGTATGTATCTAATTAAGTAATTAACTATATTATTATATAATATGTATTAACTTATGGGCCGGGCCTATGGGTTGGGTCGGGCTTGAAACCCCTAAACAAAGCCTGACCCTCTATCCACCAGGCCTGGCTTTTTGCAGGCCTAAATGTGGGCCGGGTTAGGCTTTTACCCATCGGCCTTTGTGAGCCTCCAACAGCCCATTGATCCGCAAGCCAAATGATGAGACCTATGTACACAGCAAGAAAACATAGTGAGGAGATCTGTTTGCAGCAGCTTTCTTCGTTCTAGGGATGATGTGACTGAACTTCTTCTTCACCTTCTTGTGTTGTAGAGACAATCTCATTCTGTAGACCAAGAGTACTTGAATTCGAAGTCATCTGGTCGGGGATTTGGGAATTGGGAGTTGGGAATTGGGAATTGGGAATTTGGGATTGAGAGTAGTTAACAAAGGTCGAGGGTTTGGGATTTGGGATTCAGATGATTGAATGAGAATCAAGGGTTGAGATTTGGGATTTTCAGATGAACCAGGAGGGTAGGTTACTAGGGTTTTCTGGGTTTTGCATTTTCAAATTGGGGAAGAAGTGAAGAACAGTTCGATCGAAAATGTCTTATCGATATGGGTGATCGAAAATGAATAATGTGGTTGGATTTTTCAGTTTGTTACAAACGCATATGGGTCTTTCATAAAGCCTGGGCACTAAAATCATTAACACGCATATTCTAAAGCATTATGGGGTTATTGGGTTATATGGGCTAGTTATTAGTAAGCCTGCTTTGGGACCAGTTTCTTCGGTTCTATAGCGTTAGGAATATGCAAAACCAGAACCAAACCGCCAATTGTAAAATAGTTCGGGCTCTTGTAAAAATGAATGGTTTCTATACGAGGAATTGAACCGAACTGTCGGTTCTAGTTCGGGTCAAGGCGGTTCCACTGGCAAATTCTAAATAACTTGACACCGACGATTCGGGTTGGCGCAATTCCACAAGTTCCCGATTCAGAAGTCCTAGGCCTAACAAATTCTGAACATACGTTAGTTCACCCGTTGGGTCACCAAGCCACATACTATTCACTGCGTTTTAGTGTATTTTCACCATCTAGGTCACTGGCTATATTTAGTGCCATGGATCACTTTCTGGTAGGGGTGGGCGCGGTGCGATTCGGCCCGGTTTGAGGCCCAAACCGCATTCGCACCGTATTTTGCGGTTTGCCTTTTTTGGAACCGCAACCGAGTTTCTTCAGGCTGTACCGCATTTTTCGAAACCAGAGTTTTAATAAAAAGCCCCAAATCGCATTTCGAAACCCTCATTTGATTTTGAATTTTTGATTGTGATAAGTTTTCTAGAAGAACAATCTAAAGTCTAAACATCTAAACATCGATCTTCAAGCTCAGTAAATCAATCAGAGATTTAGAGAGCTTACCCTCGCAGGCTCTCGGCCGAGAGAGAAGATGGGATCGGAGCAGATGGGTCGAGAGAGATTGAGAGAGTTGGGAGAGGTCGAGAGAGATCGAGAGAGTTGGGAGAGGTCGAGAGAGTTTTTTTCTTTTCTGAAGAGAGACTGAGAGAGTGTTTTGGCAAATGAGGTCGTGCGGCCAGGTTTTGAGAGTATTAACCTATTAGGGTTTCTGCGGATCGAGTGCATACAAGTCTATGTAAGCTTGGTTTATGACCAATCATAATTAGACAAGTAATAAAATTAATTCAAAAATTAAATTAAATAAAAATGCGGTTCGGGCGGTTTAACTCGGGCGGTTTAACACCTGGACCCAATTCCGAACCGTTATGAACCGGTTCGGTTCGGTGAGACGTCAAAACGACACCGTTTTCAGTCGGTTCGGTTACCGATCCGGAAAATTCGGTGCGGTCGGGTCGGTTACCGAATTTCCGGTTTGTTATGCCCACTCCTACTTTCTGGGTCACCATGGTGACCTGCACAGTATATTTCGTGCCCTGGGTCATGGGCACAATGTGTTTTGTAACCCAGAGAATGAAAATATACACTAAAAAGCAGTGAATAGTAGGTGACTTAGTGACTTAACGGGTGAACTTGCTCTAATGGTGTAGGCGGTGTAGTACTACTGCCTCTAGAGTGGAGGGTGGAGAGGGATTAAAAAAGAAAAAAGAAAAAAGGAAAAAAAAAAATAGGTGATTTGATGGAGTATAAAAACAGCAAGTATATATTGTAGCAGTAGGGCTTTCATTTTTCACAACCTGTTCACTCTCTCTCGCGCACACACACTCCCTACTTCCAGTAAGGGGCAGAGGCAGAGGCAGAGGCAACATAGATTCCGATCTCTCTGCCCCCACCTCCCTCCTCCTCTATCTCCTTCCCACCCGGTAGGCCTCTCTCTCTTCCCCCGGTAAATATTGGTGTTGCTTCTTGTTCTTGCTGGGTATCACTAATATTTGCTTCTGAATAATGTATAGCGTTATTGGATGGGACATGCTCATTTCATTTCAGTTGCAAGATGTTATGTTATGTTATGTTAGTATTATCTCAATCAATCATTTTTCTCAACTGGTTTTGTTTATGTTAACAGCAAGTAGTCGAAATTGTGTGATGGGAGAGAGAATTCCTCCTGGGAGTTACTTCCAGTATCCCCCTCCCGGCGTCCCTGCATCTCCACACAGGTCTCCGCTTCCTTCTGGAGATCGAGAAAGGTTTAATCTCATCTCAATTTGAATGCCATTACATACTTGTTGTTTGATGTTGGTGGTAGTCAAGAATTTGCATTTCAGTCGTGCAATTCATTTCAAGAATTGTGTTGTTTCTTGCAAATAATGCTTACATATTGTGATTGGAAACACAAATTCTTCAGCTTCAGTTGTGAAGACAGAAATTGCTATTGGGATGTTCACCTGATTGTTTCTGATGTTTTCCAAGGAATGAAAAGACAGCAATAAGAGGGTTTCATAGAAAGAGGCAGAAATTTGTAATTGAAACTCAAAATGAGCTTGTATTTTTTGAAGATCACTGCTGTTGACATGCTGTATATAAAGCTATCATTATGTCATATACTTCCCTCATCCATCATGTGATTCATGTATGCGTTGATCCAGAGAAGATGATAATTGAAGGCATCAAGAGAACTGGAGTCTTGCACTATTAACTCTATAAAATCCGTACCTTTGAGACGTGGCCATTGACATTTTTTTGACTACCATTTAGAAAAAACTGACTAGTAGATTGTTAATGGGATCTAGATGGCAATTGATTGTGTATATTTTATTTGGAGTGGGATAATCCGTTCTGTGTTGTCATTGGAAGCAAATATAGGCAACAATGGTTGGGATTCTGAGGTAGTGGTTAGGGTTCGAGTTGTTGTCCATGGAAATATATTTCTCATGGGATTAACTTTGGCTCGACTTGTTGTTTATTGCTTGGTAAATAGGGTAAGTTTTGGAAAAAATGCGTTGTGTGTGTGTGTTGTTGCAAAATGCTGCTTATAAGTTATAACATCAAATATTTTTTGTCAAAATCTTATTACTTCAATTGGTGTTTGTTGAATGTTGAGAAAGTTGGAAATAATTCCCTGCCAGTGTATTTTGGTTAGATGTGAGGGAGGAGTGTAATTTGTGGATAGAGTTCAGTTCTGGGAGTCCTTATAGGCATCAGTTTTCTAAGTATTCAGAGATTGGTTAGTTGCTATCTTCTCAAATTGTAGTGTTGTTGTTATTTAGTGTCTTTGTTATATTTTTTTTTGTCGTTGGCTTTATTAGTGCTTCTTCTTTTCTTTTTTCCTCTTTTTTTTTTTTTTTTCTTTTTTCTTTTGTGGAGTTCTTATCCACTGTGTTCATTTTCTTGATCATTAATACTCAGCTGGTATAATTGCAGATATTTGGCTGAACTGCTAGCAGAGAAGCAAAAGTTGGGACCATTTGTGCAGGTTTTGCCGCTATGTAGCAGACTTCTAAGTCATGGTTGATATTTATGTCTACAGTTCACCCCTATATAGTAGATTCCTATATTTTGGTCCCCGTTACATTCTATCTAATTTGTTCTTTCGTGCCAGAGATCAGAAGGGTGTCGGGCTTCAATCAAACTCGTGCAGATCATGAAATACTTGAGCGTGAAAGTCCATACAGATCATTAGGTCAACACACAAATGGTAGACCAATGGATTTGGAGGGATGGTCAGGAATGCAAATGGAGGTAACACTAAACTTTTCGCTGATACTTATTTGTAATTTGGTTGATGCCCCCAATCCCCCTTTTTTCTTTCACCATTTGGTTGCCATTTTTACCGTTTACTTATAAGGCGGCTATTCTTTAACAATTCATGTTTTAAGGATGTAATGTTACCTAAGGCTGGCTGATTGGCTGTAATGTTATCTAAGGATGCAATGAGTGGATTGTAATGTAAAATATAATAGTTTGATCTTTAGTGTAGCATGGTTCTAATATGATGCCATTGATAGCATACATATATACTAGTTGTAGACTTGTAGTTCAACTCACCTGCTTCATATAGTAAGCATCTTGGCCTTATAGATATAGAATAATGGGGCAAGTACTTAACCCCCTTATGAACTCATATTTCCATGCACGTGCTCATAACTAAACAGAATAGTCTTTCATGGAGTATGCCTAAGCTTTTCAGAAGCTTGGTGGGAAGAGATAGCTTGCTTCTGTCTTAAGTGATTGTATGTCTGAAGATGGGATGCTAAATTCTTTCCTGCAGGAAAATGGACATATCCAACGGATGGTTCCGTTTCAATCTCCTTCGATGGTTTGGCCTGGGGTGCAAGGAATTCCAACCACTCCTATTGTAAAGAGAGTTATTAGACTTGATGTTCCGGTGGACAAATATCCACATGTAAGCAGGGATCTTTTAGTTGATATAGAGTTTGATTTTGACCCCTTTTTTTAAGTTAATAATTTTACTCCAAGCTTGGCAGTACAATTTCGTAGGCCGAATTTTGGGACCACGTGGGAACTCCCTAAAAAGAGTTGAAGCCATGACAGAATGTAGGGTGTATATCCGAGGAAAGGGTTCTGTGAAGGATTCGGTAAAGGTAAGGGTTCTTTACAACAAATTGCTTGGTATGAAAATGTGATAAGACTGGAGCATATTAGTTGGAATAGATGTGTGAAGATTAATTTTATTTTCTTAGCTATATTCGTTTATAGAGTTACCATATCTTTTATGCTACAAAATAGTTTTGAGTTTAGAAGAACTATAGTCATATGACCTGATTCTTACCTTGATTATTCTCATAGATCTTATGCTGAATTCAACAGCATGGCCAAGCCATAGGGTCTAATGACTTGTATATTCTTCACTACATAAATTAGCATCCTTTTGTGTCAACATTTGAATGACGATGAAGTAAAACCATTTTGGAATGGCACCATGTGTGCCACAACTAGAGAGAGTATCGATTTTCAGATTTCTTTAATCTTGGACCAGAGATTTGCAGACTTTGTTAACAAATTATGTTGTTTAAAAAAAGTCATGGGTACAGTTTTCAATTTCTTTGATTTCATTACGCTGCTTGCACATTGATGCCTTTTCAAATTCTGATGATCTGTCTCTGATCATCTATAGGAAGAGAAATTAAAAGAAAAGCCTGGATATGAACATCTTAATGAGCCGTTGCATGTGTTGGTGGAGGCTGAATTTCCTGAAGATATAATCAATGCTCGCTTGGACTATGCAGTGGCTATGCTAGAGAACCTTCTCAAGCCTGTGGTATGGATAGGATTATTGTGGAGTTGTTTCTCTTTCATTCATTTTCTCTGAGTAACCTGTTACTTAATCTCTTGCAGGATGAGTCTTTCGATCACTATAAGAAGCAACAGCTGAGGGAATTAGCTATGCTTAATGGTACATTGAGGGAAGAGAGCCCAAGTATGAGCCCAAGTCTAAGCCCAAGCATGTCACCCTTTAATAGTACAGGAATGAAACGTGCCAAGACAGGAAAATAGGTCATATGCATATGCTGATGATGAAACATGTTTAATCACTGAAACCTTAGCATATGACTCATTGAAGATCATACGGCATCTCCATAATGTTGACTGTGATGACAAAACGGTTGAATTGCTTATGGACACTTTGACGTCTCAGATGGGTCAACTGGCCCTTTAGTTCCGGGCAATATGCTTCTACATCCAGTATGATATTCTTTTATGCGCTATCCCTTAGAACATGGAACACATTATTCTTTAGCTATTGCAGCTTAGCCCCTAACTTATAGGCACTCATTTAGTGGTTTATGATTCGCCAGTTCCTTGTACGTGCAGAATCCTGCACAAATGCTTATATGCTCACGCTCAAAATATTATTGAAGTTTCAAATAGATTTGTTTTATTGGGGTTGCCATTTTTTTTCTGTCAGCTGTTGGCTTATATTTGTGAATTTTCTTCCATGCTTTTCAGTATGCAGACTGTTATATGGTTCGCACTCTGGTTGTGCAAGCATTTGACATCAATTGGCTACTATCCACCCTTTCTCAGTTTCGAAGGCGACTCGTGTAATGACAGCTAAGGTCGGCTGTGAGCTTTGCAGTGATAGATTGTTCAAAATTGACACTGACCACATTACTACTCACCAGTCTCGCCTAATTCTAGAAGAAAGCTGGCTTTTGAGGGATTTTATTTTATTTTATTTTTTTTGGTCAATGATGGCTTTTGAGATGAGGATTTGTACTTCACCTCTTACCAATGAGCAGAGAAGTAATTCGTAAATGATAGATTTCTCGAAATTGACAGATTGACCGAGCACGTAATTTCCATGCATTTCTTCAGCGCATCAGTTTGAGTATTTGGATGCCTCAGAAGAGAGGAGGATTTCTCCTTGCACAAGACAAGAAGATGAAGGTTTTCCTCTTATCTAAATCTCATAGTATCATTGCAACGGTGAAATGTCAAATAAATCTCCCATTGAAATTAACTTGGAAAATGGTGGAAGTGCACACCGAGTAATTTGAGCTTAACTAAGCTGCTGAATCTCAAACAGAACCTAGATTCTCAATAAAGCTTTAACTTGTAATGGGTTCAGTGTTAAGCCAACCATCCGTTTTATAACCAAATTTATCATAGGGGTTCAGTGCTACAAAGTACAAACACACTTTTGCCAACAACAAAAAAAAGTACAAACACACTCAGAGTTCCAAACTAAAAGAGCAAACACTTGCTAGGCCACAATCATTTTGAGAATGCCCGTCTGACCTTTTTTACTTCACTCCACTAGTCTCCCCTCCCCAATTCCATGGTGCTTCACAAGTAGTCAGTTGTATTGCAAAATGGAAACGATCATTCCAAAACTAAAGGCCACATGATTTGGCTAAATGAGGAAAAAAAAAAAAAACACACAGCCTTTATTACTGAGACATAAACTAGCAATAGCAGGTTTTGTAATCTCCAGTCAATGTTTCTGCCGTCCAGCAAGACATCTTGGACTGCCAAATTATAATATCTCTGATTTTCAGATTACTTCCAGACTAAACTATTAAATGGTTAGGAAAATGATTAGGAAATCAATCTTTTTATTTTAAGGATGCACAGAACGGTATGCTATCATGCCTGCTTTTTATAAAACGGAGCAAGACATCAGAAAATTTCATTCCTTACTAAAGTAGCTTACAACTGGTCTATCATTAAATCACTCAATCATACGTTCATTGACCAGTCTCACTGGTATCCCAAGAAAATGTACAACACAATAGTTCCAATCTATAATCAACCAACAAGTATATCACTGCCTTGATTCCAGTACCAATATAATTGAAGTTGCTTCCTTTTTCCAAACACACACAACACACAAGACCTATTACAGAAAACATTGCTCCACATAGGCAAAGTGATTGGAAAAAATGTCTATGAAGCACACAAGTTTATCTCATGATTCTCATCCAATTAAGCCGAGCCAATGAAAACATGATGATGTACTTATGGCCTAAAGTCTCCTCAGAGCATATCAAGATGCCTCTTCTTGGAACAAACTCCAAACCACGTGTCAAGACTTTGATGTCCATCAAACATTAAATTCAAAATTCAAGGCAATATACAAACTTTCAATGGGAATCTAAAAACGCTCCACGTAAGTGGTAGTATCATTTCCTTAACTCACAACTCATTTGAAATGATATTCCAAAACCAAACAAAAAGAAAAATCATGGGCATATGATTACAAATATTACAGCTGACAAAATCTATCTAACCTCAATCGAGGACACCAACTTGTGAGGTTGGTTATCAGGAGACTGAATATTTCAAATACAAAAGCCATTGACCTGCAAAAAGTCCAGATACAAGATCTTTACTGGAAACATAATTGGATAGAAACATCGTCCACTCAAAGGGGCAGAACAAATGCTCAAATAACTGAATAATAATATCAAATAAAATAAAGAACAAGGAGGAACAGAAATATGACTCATTTTTCGTTGCTAACATTTATTTTGGACAAGGACAACGATGTAATCACAGCCATTGTCATGCAGCTAGACTTGCTTTTTATGACAGAGTTTTATTTCTCTTCATCAAGCTTCCCAATCATAAACCTCCTTTCTCTTTCAAGCCTAAAATGCACTGACCTAAATAATTATTCTAATTATTCTTTCCTTCCTCCGCTCTTCTCACAAATATTTCCTCAACAAATTTTCCCACCAAATTCCTCTTTGTGATACTACTTTCCCCAGCAATTAACGGCGAAAGTCACAGATATGGAGTGTGGATGTGTACAAATGATGTAAACACAAGATACATTAAATCCTTCTCATTTAATCTTACACAGTAGGTAAGAAGGACAGACAATACTCCAAATATCACCAGAGTCTATATTTCACAAGGGAAAACAAAAAGCTACTGTAAGATAGCTTAGAAACTCATAATATCTCAACTTGTATTGATCAAGAGCGCTCTGTCTGGACAAAGTGGTCCATCCCTTCTATGGTAGCTTTCTAATGAATCTCTTCGTATTTCAACACCTAACTAAATAAACTCTTCTACTATGGTTAAATGTTATTGAATGATTACCATTACAGAGGTATCGACACTAGAGTTGTTCATGAAAACATAGCTATGCCCCAAAGCCAATTCTGGAAGGAAATATATAGCGCGGATAGGAAAAGATGATAGGCACACACCTTGACTATATGAACTAAGTATATCAATCCCGGAGACCAAGTTCAAGCTCAAGCTCATCATCTTCTTCAAACAACTTCAAAAGACGAGCATACTGCTCTTCTCGTTTCTTCTTTTGCCATAGCTTAAAGAGGAAAAAGGATAACAATCCAACCACTACAAGTCCAAAAGGTATAAAGGCCAATGTAGACCCATTTCTGCTGTTGGAGGTAGCATGACTCGCAGGATTTGTACTGTTTTTGCCATCATCAGAAAACCCTGAACCAAAAAAGGCCCAAAAGATTAAACATGAGAATACAATGAATTAGATAATATAATTCTTTGCCACCTAGAAATAAGTGAGTTGCAAGGCCCCAGAAAGCAAATAGCATATCTAATAGTGATTGAATCAAGAATAAAACAGGTTACCAACACCAACACCAATGTAAATCGAAATATGGGATGGAATGGAAAGTTTGAATAATTGAGAAGTTGATGAGAGATGCCCAACCTGGAATGAATTGTAGGAAAATTGTACCCAATAACAAGAGCGAACTCAACGATCTGCAACCTGAAATTTCACTCATCTCTTTCCCTCTCTCTCTCTCTCCGTGGGGCACTTTCCCTCTCTGAAACTTTTCGCTTTGGAGAGATCGCTCGATCTTCCTCTGGCGTTTTTTGTTTTTCTAATTTTTGGCTCTTGTTTTTTTTTTTCGGTCTCAATTATTTTTGGCTTTCCAATTATTACTTTTTAGAGGGAACAACAAGTACCTACACGGGTAAAAGAAATAATTCTCTTACGGTCAAAATATTTTTAGGGAAAAAAATCACCAATAGTTATTGAGTTATGATCCGTTTAATACTTAACTCACTGTCTCATCAATAATATCACCTAACTCACTCATTTTCAAATCCATTTTTCACATAACTCATTGTTGTTAAATCTCCCGTTAGAAACCGTTAAAATTATAGATATATTCGTCTAGATACTAAAAATTTCACTTCCTTTTGTTCACATGCGTAGATTCACTTTTTTCTATTCCGTGTATGCAAATTTTGTTTTTATCCTATACCCATCAATTCGAGTTTTGTTTCTTCTTAAAGTGTGTATCTTAGTTTGGTCCCCTAGTGTCCAGCTTTTGTAGTTGTATCAATTTGGAGTCTTCTTTTTTTTTACAGGTGTAGTAGTACGTGTAAGTCTGTATGCACCTTGCATGCTGGTATAAATAGTCTTTGAATTTGTTCAATGAAGGCAGAACACAGCAGAGAAGAAAAATTCTCAATGTGAAACATTCATCTTCTCTTTGTAACCAGTACTTCAACAATAAATACCAGTTGTTGATATCACTTATATTACATACCGCCAAGCATAAGCAACGACCTCATAGGTGGGCCCTACGACATGGTTAGTCCCGCTTACGACATGCGTCTGGTAGTCCGACACCCGAGCTAACTCGCTATGGTGGAGGTCGGCCGGTACCTCTTAGGGAGGCCACCCTCCTATGATCTTCAAGAGGCTTCAAGAGAAGTAAATATGTGTATTATATCCCACATCGGAAATATATAATAGAATGGGACTTCCTTTAGCTATAAAGGGAAGTCTTCCCCTTCTTAGAGAGGGATGGATCCTAAGAAGGGATCGATCCCTATACTTGTATCACTATCAAAGGCTACTTGGCCTCACTACTAGTGGAATCTCTAAGTGGACGTAGCCTTGCCTCAAGGGCAAGGTGAACCACTATACATGCTTGTGTGTGTGTCTCTCTCTCTCTCCATCATGATCCATGCTTAGTTCCCGTTCCGTATTCTCACACAGAAACACCAGTTTCTCACAACTATTCTCAGGCAATGCTGCTTGAGAATTGATATGCTACTTAACAACTATGTACTATGTTGTTTATTTCAACCTTTTTATGCTTACTTCTGATGCTATTAAGTTGAGACTGAGATTTCCTCTCTTATTCTCTTAATATCATTCTTTTTTCGAATTACTTCTTGTCATGTTCAGGTAGTGAATTTATCACTTACAACATGAAAATTACTGGTAAGTGTGGAGTCATGCACATTTGATGTGTGACAGATTCATTATTATTGACTACGAACGAAGTAGTCAATAGCCATGTTTTGTTATCCTAAAATCGGGGATTAATGATTTGCAACATCAACCTTTTTCTCATTTTGGGGGAGATGTTTTTTCTATAAGTAATAGCTAAAGGGAAGAAATAATATATATACATCAAGCAATTATGCCCCGCAATATTGGTCTCTTGGCTTAGAAGCACATATTTGATAAGTAAAAGACTCACTCTTGTTAATCAAGTTGATGGGCTTCACGTGAAATTCTGATGGATCCTTGACCCAAAGCACCAAAATAGACTAAAACTATCTCACTTACCCCAATAACACAATTTAAGACAAAATGACAATTTTACCCTCGATATAATTAATGAATTACAAATGCCCTCTCTCCTATCTCTTTCTCTCTCTCTCTCTCTCTCTCTCTCTCTCTCTCTCTCTCTAGAATCAATCGCCACACCAATTCCGAAGTCGCAAATGATTCTGACGATTCCGAAGTTGCCGCCGCCACAAGATCACCACCACCGGTCGTTTTCCTAGTAGTTCAAGTACTAGTCGGCGCCGGTGAACCGGTTTTGATGAGGAAGAAACGAATTGGAAGCCGTCGTCGAACAGGAAGACGATGATTGCGAGATCGGAATGAACGACTTAACGTCCAAGGATGATGATGATGATATTACCGAATTAGCCATGAAGGATGTCGCTAGCGGTGCCGGAGACGGCGAAGGACACTGAGAATAGCCTCCGGCCGAACAAGATAGAAGCAGCAAGCACGGCAGCTGATTAGCCGGAGCCGCCATGAAGTTACAGAGAAGCGAAGGGTCTGAACAACAATCGAGGTCATGAGTATGGTTTTCCAGTGGGAAAAAAAAACCTTTAATTACCTTTATCCTATTTAGGTGACTGAAAAGAGTGAGGAGCGGAAAAATGGGGTGGGGGTTAGGGCTGGGTGTCCGGACCCGAAAGACCGAGGACCCGACCCGAACCGAGTGAAAAAGCCCGAATCGGTTCGGTTTTAGAATAGAAATTTTCGGTTCGGTCTAAAGCCCGACCCAAATTGAAATCTTTGGTTCGGTCTCAGGTTCCATATTTTCAGGGCCCGAAAGCCCGAACCGACCCGAATACTGTAGCAGTTGCCACATGTCAGTCCATGATTGGGTGTTATAATAATAAGTTAAATATAAAAAAATATATATAAACAAGTGAACAACCCTACTCCTAAAGCTAAAGGACCGAGGCCTTTACTCTTTAGTCCAGCCCTATCCACTCTCCAGTCTCAAGTACTCCCTCAGTCCCTCTCTTTGCCGTCGTCGCGTCGATACTCGATAGTCGATACCGTCGAATCGTCGATACTCCCTTAGCCTCCCTCTCTTTGTCGTCGATACCATCTCAATCTCTTTGCCGTCGATACCGTCGATACTCGATACCATCTCAATCTCAGATTCTCAGCCCCAAATCTCAGTGACTCAGCCCCAAATCTCAGTCTCGATCTGACGATCTCCAGTGTCAACCTCTCTCTCCAGTCTCTCTCTCTCCACCACATCGTCCACTGCTCCCTCGACGTCGTCGACAAGCGAGGTAAATTTACCGATCTGGGTTTCTCTTTACTTTTTCATATACCGCATCCATTGCTGCTCCCCAGCAAGGTTTTACTTGGAAGCCCTTTTTTTTTTTTTTTGAAGAATTTAGACTTGGAATTACAAATGCAATTCTGGGTTCTGTTCATTTGGTCTTAATTGGGTATTGTTGAGGGTGCATGTCATTTCCAGTAATATATATATATATATATATATATATATATATATATATATATATATATATATATATATTTATATATATATGTCCTTGGATAAGATCAATAAGATATGCCTAGTTTTACTAGGAAATTGTGTCTGGATGAGGTGGCTACCCAGAAAGTCTACTGCGCTTAGTATTAAAATTAGAGTGCTTCATTTTTATACACATAAGTATCTTAACTGGGTTTCTCAGTTACTTTTTCTGTTTCTCTCTTCAACTTTGTAAATTGATCAGCTTTGAAATGTGAATGCAGAGCTGCAAGTTGGAGTTGTCATGGAGTTCTAGACCTGTTGAGCATGGGAGCCGGCCGAGCAGCAATTTGTGATTTTGTGCAAAACGGGAGGATTGTGTTCACGTTTCTGTTACAGTTGTAGTACCATTCAAACTTTGAATTTCAAATGATTGAACACATAGTTGAAATGATTGAATAAGTTGGATTGTTTTCTGTTGGACAATGGACAATGTATTTGTGAGTTTGTGTTGTAAACTATATAAATTTGTAATAATGCATGATTACTGTTATGTTAATGAGATAATTGGATATGCATTCTAGTCTTCCAGGTACCAAAATGAGTGGCAAATGACAGGGTGCAGAATTGTATTTGGAAAACAGGGAAAACTGGCAAACATTCTTGAACTGGAAATTGGGCCCGAAAAAAGCCCGAAAAGCCCGAAAGCCCGAACCGGTTCAGTTTCTGTCGGTTTTCATTTCGAAAAAAGCCCGAACCGGCCCGAACCGATATTCTCGGTCTCGGTCTCGGTTTTACTGATTTTCGGGCCCGGCCCGACCTGAGCCCAGGCCTAGTGGGGGTTGGTGAAGTGCGCCGACTCAGACTAGCTTGGCTGACTTTATGGTTCTGCTTTGGCAGGTTCTGTTTTGCATAATTAAATATGCACATGTCAAATTTCCTTTTGCAAAAATATTCAGTTTTCACAATCCCATATCTATACTATTATTAAGAGAAGAGACTTTGTCAACCAAAATTTAAAATTTTGACAGAATTGACCCTAGAAGATTAATAAACTTTGAGAATTAATTAATTCACAAGGATAATTAAGACATTTACAAAATATATTTTTATTAAAAAATTTTTTAAAAAAACCACAACCCACTTTTCTCTCTTCCATTTCCGGCAGCATTTTCGGCCACACCACGATGAACTAAGCTCTGAAATTTTACCAAGATGATCTACAGTCATGGAGGAACATTTGGTATGAAGAAGTCAGAGGCCAATTCAGAAGTCTTGGTGGAGATCTAAGTGAAGGAAGAAAAGAGAAGAAAGTGTCAAATGGACGAAAAAGAAGTCAACGGAGGTCAACGCCGGATTCTGGACATTTCAGGCCAAGACCATGTGTGGAGGACAAGGAAGAGCTGACTAGGTTTAGAGACTTTAGGTCTAGGTGATTTTGAAATTCAAAATTTGAAAGATGACAAGTGGTCACATTCTTACACCTTACACCTTTATCTCCCATTTATTACCTTATTCCCTTACACAATGAGCCTTCTACCCTTACTTTTTCTCCTCCACCAAAATATCTATGGGCTTTCTAGGTCATTTTTATGTGGAGTCAAAGACTAGATCCACATTTTGTGCTTACTGATACGCTAAAAACAAGCTCTCAACTTAACCCTGCAAAATTGTAGTTGTTAGTATAGAATAAGTAGGGATCGTTCAAGCCGGGGATTGAGGGTACACAAGTAATTATGTAACAAATAAAGAATCAAAGTATGAATTTAAGTGTTTCTACTGAAGAATATGGTAACTAAGGAGCATGATAGGGAGATAGAGAGAGATGACACCGCATGTATAGTGGTTCACCTTGCCCTTGAGGCAAGGCTACGTCCACTTAGATATTTCCACTAGTAGTGAGGCCAAGTAGCCTTTGGTAGTGATACAAGTTGGGGATCATGGATCCATCCATCTCTAAGAAGGGGAGGACTTCCTCTTATAGCTAAAGGAAGTCCCCATCTATTCTATATTTCCTATGTGGGATACAATACATATATTGCTTCTCTTGAAGCCTCTTGGAGAGCATGGGAGGGTGGCCTCCTAGCAAGGTACTGGTCTGTCACGCCCCTGATTTTTAACACAATTAAAAATCGATATATAACCCCATAATTATACATGCGTGATCGTTCAGCCATCAATACAAAATACCTGGAAACTTTTTCCTTTTCAAACTACATACACATTGATGCCATGAACCCACAATGTCAATATTGACCCGACCACAGAGTCATATATTACATAAGCTTACGAATTAAATTGCCAACACAATATAAAACGTAACTGCTCCTCAGAGTTTACTACACAACGGAAGTCATAAAAATGGCAAGGCCAACCAAATATGCTTCCTACCCGTTCTGCTGCCAACAAGCCACCTCAGCTTCAGCCACGATCACCCTGACCTGCAAGGTTAACCCCTACACCGTTTGAATAGTGCACCGGGTTGTCACACAACAAACCCGGTAAGCTTTTGCAAGCCCGTATGAGTAACTCAAAACAACTCACGCAAAATCACGGGATAAAAGCCCGCACCAGTCACGAGATAAACTCACTCAAATCACGTTTAAATCAATAAACAAATCACGGGATAAATTCACACAAATCACGAGATAAACTCACTCAAATCACGTTTAAATCAATAAACAAATCACGTTTCAATCAAGAAACAATACACGGTAGACAGACTAGAGCTCTATTGAAATCGTAATCACTCGTCCTACCAAGGACGTGATTTCCTATTTCCTGCCTTGGTCACCATCTGCAACCTGTCACCATCTGTGACATATGATTTCAGACCCCGTCTGATCATGAAATCAAACATCAAGGTCGCCATCTGCAACCTGTCACCATATGTGACATATGATCTTTAGACCCCTTCTGGTCTCAAAGTCAAACGTTAAGTAAGTCACACCTGACCTAAAACGTTACAAATATCTAATTTCGACTTTCCTATCCCTGCTCACCATCTGTGACCCTTGGAACAAAGACCAATACATTTAAATGAGTCACGCTTGACTCAAAAATGTAACATCAAACTCAATACATTTCAACAATAGAAAACATCTTTTTCCACAATATTGTTTCCATGAAAAGTCACATTCAACAATAATATAAGCATCATCATGCATATTATTCATCAAATACCATCCACAAGAATATATATATTTCATGTAAATATATATATATATGTAGTCATTCGCTCAGGAATGCTTACTAATACCAACAATAGCCGTCCAAAGAGTACTTCGTCAAGTACCTAAGGAAACACAACTCTGATTCAGTTATCGAATCACAAGGAATAACGTTCGAAACCCTAAATCGAACCAAAATTCCCAAGGTGACGCCAATCGAGGCGAAACCACATCCGAGACCTCCCAAAGTCTCCGGAACACTTCCACGATCGATGTGTCCAAGCCACAAGTCGATCCGATGCTTAAATCCTCAAGGATCGAATAAATCAACCGGTATGAAACCGTAAAAATTATAACAATTTCATACGAACTCCAAAATCTGCATATTATATATCGAAACGCTCGTATCAACGAGTAGAACATATATAGTACCAGAAACAGTTCCTTACATGGCCGGAACACCACCGGAACGCCGCCACAGGCGGTGGCGCACTGCCGCCGGCCAAAAACTCATTATTTCACAAAACTCCCAACATCAAAAAGCTTCATCTAAGCATGCTTGTGAATTCTCATAACTAGCTCGAAGTCAGAAAACAAGCATAAAGGGTCGAAAACTACCTCACAAGCCGTGAACAGTAATCCAATCCGAGTTGACCCAAGTTTTACGTGAATCGATCCAAACAACCACCAAGTATCGATCAAGGAGGCTTGGCTGCTCTGAGTTCCCCAAGCCTAGCTAGAAGCCCCGCCGACGTCGGAACAAGGATTTCCGAGCGGGTCGGAAATCCTCAAGCTACACTTCCTCCACCATGAATCGGCGCAAGAGGACACCACAGGGAGGAGCGCACGGAGGAGGCGAACCGATCTGGGCTCGTCTGGTGGTCTGCCGTCGCCGGAGCTCGCCGGAAAATCCGGGTCGGATCACCGGGTTCGGGTCGGGTCAGTCGAAAAACCCAGATACCGAAGGTATCAGTTGAGAGAGAAGAGAGAGAGAAAAACTGAGGGTTTCCGGAAGAGGAAACCAAATGAAAATAGTAAGTTTCCCGAATGGGAAACTTCTATTTATACCAAAGTGGAAACTTCTTCCAATGGCCATAACTTTCTCATACAAACTCCGATTCTCGCGTTCCGCATGTCCAAGAACTCGTATCGACGCGCTCTACAACTTTCGTGAAGGAAGTTTTCGGAGAATTTCAACGTATCAAAAGTCAACCTTGAACCCCCCCTAAATCCACACTTTTCGAATACAAATTCATCCGAAACACTTCCGCTCCATCCACGAGCCACGAAACCATCCAATAACCACAATTTAAATTCCGGAAAATCCTCGAAAAATAATTACTAATTTCCGGGGCATCACATGGTCGACCTCCACCATGGCGAGGTAGCTCGGGTGTCGGTCTACCGGATGCATGTCGTAGGCGGGACTAGCCATGTCGCGGGGCCCACCTAAGAGGTCGTTGCTGATGCTTGGCGATATGTGATATAGGTGGTATGTACAAGTCCCCCAAGTCCCCGAGTAAGAGGCGCTTCTTGGTTGGGGAGTTTAAATGTGATGCCGCCAAGTATGAGTGATGACCTTGTTGAACGCCATACCCATACTAGTCCCCCAACTCGGTAAGTAAGAAGGGACTCTAAGGGTATGTTGGTGGCCCGGGGCCCTCATCAAGCTAGTACCTGCAAATATGATGAGAGTGCACAAAAGCATACGGATTGCGCTAGGGCAATCGAAGTGACATTTGTGTTAAATGCACCTTGGTGCATGAACGTTTATGAGATGCATGATGCAAAGATGTGTGATGAACACGGTAAGACATAATGATATGTAAATGTTGTATGCACGTGATGCACATGTGTTAGGATCGGGAGTGTTGTTACTCGCCGAGTCCCCCAAGTCACACAGTTAGTAAAACGGAAATTCAGACTTAGATTATGTTCGACGATGCCGGTGAGACTAAGAATGAAGCCCCGGTATCGAAGTTACGTGTCATACTAGCGAGATTATGGCAAGACCATGATAGTCCCCCAAGTATGAATGTAAGAATTGCGATCGCTCATATTGAGCGAGCAGTAGGTTGTGTGAATTAGGTCTTATGGTCCTATTAATGGGATGTAAAAGAAATTTAATTGTTGGGAGCAACAATAGGTGAAAAATTTCAATATTTTCATTAATAGATCGTAGCACGGAAAGTAGGAGCGTGAAGCTCAATGATAGTCCCGGTCGGGTACTACCCCTAGTGATAAGTGGTATGAATAAGTCCCCCAAGTGTGGAGAATGCTCGGGAGGTGAGATGACTCCAAAGCAAGGGATTGGACCTTGGCTTACCCCTTGGGGGTACCTCGCTCGGGGCAAGGATTTGGATGCAAGGGACTGGACCTTGGCTTTTGTAAGGGAGCTACCCTTTAGTTATCCCGTCGGGATACCTCGCTCGAATAGAGGGTTTATGAGGGCCTGTAGGCCTCGCATACAACGAATTTGGTACTTGATGGGGTATTGTATAGGCTTGCTTCCTTGTGTACCCGATGGCGTAGCATGAGGGCTTGGTCCCTCTGGTACCCGATGGGGTAGAGTGAGGGTTTGTGCCTCCTTAACCCAATGGGGTTGAATGAGGGCCGGTAGGCCTCCTTTACCCGGTGGTGTGACCCCGGGTAGAATGATGTAACCCCGTTGGGGTAACCGGTGGCCTTAGGCCCCAGGTAGAATGATGGCTGTAGCTTTGGAACCCCGTTAGGGTAAAATGACGGCTATGGCGTCGTGACCCGGTGGGATCACATGAGGGCTTGAGTCTCCTTGACCCATTAAGATCGTATGAGGGCTTGAGCCTCGTGTACCCGGTGGGGTTGAATGAGGGCCGGTAGGCCTCCTTTACCCGGTGGTCCGGCCCCGGGTAGAATGATGGTTGTAGCCTTATTACCCTGTTGGGGTACCCGATGGCGTGGCTCCGGGTAGAATGATGTAACCCCGGGTTGAATGAGGGCCGGTAGGCCTCCTTTACCCGGTGGTGTGACCCCGGGTAGAATGATGTAACCCCGTTGGGGTAACCGGTGGCCTTAGGCCCCAGGTAGAATGATGGCTGTAGCTTTGGAACCCCGTTAGAGTAAAATGACGGCTATGGCGTCGTGACCCGGTGGGATCACATGAGGGCTTGAGTCTCCTTGACCCATTAGGATCGTATGAGGGCTTGAGCCTCGTGTACCCGGTGGGGTTGAATGAGGGCCGGTAGGCCTCCTTTACCCGGTGGTCCGGCCCCGGGTAGAATGATGGTTGTAGCCTTATTACCCTGTTGGGGTACCCGATGGCGTGGCTCCGGGTAGAAGGATGACATTGGCCTCGTAACCCGGTTGGGGTACCGCTCTCGGGGCAAGGATTTTCAAGTGCCGCATTAAAAGTACCGTATGTATGCATGTAGTATGTTTAGCATGTAGTAATTGTAATTGACGGGCAATTAAATTAAAGCATGAAATTAATAAATAGGCACAATGAATATGCTATTGAAAGTATCAAATGTTGTAGGCATATTCTTAGATTATAGAAATCATTATTGAAGCATGTAAAGCATTTGTATTAGCTCAAACTTGAAAGAGCGTAAAATAAAACTTATCTTGTGCCGTTTGAAGGAGGTGACAAATGGATTGACCCGAAAACTAAATCATGTTGGAGTTGTCGTCCAAGCATGACGCTTCATGGCCTTGTATGCACAAGAAAATGCCCGATTGAGAGCGATTTTGCTTCCTCCAAAGGGACAACATAATAAGTGATTAGCAACTTATATACTTTAATTGATGAATCACATAGATTTTGCTTTATACTCTGATATGGTATGACCGTATGAGAGATATAATGGTCATTTGAATTGATTTTCAGAGCATGAGGGATTGAATTGCCGATGTAAGTATGGAAATGACGAACCTTGAAATGAGAAGATGAAATAAGCATGGCAAGAAATCACTGATCATGATTGGTGGATGACATATATTGACCGAAACTATTGTGTGGCAATAGTAATCATGGATAGCCATGGTAAGCAATTGATCAATAACTGAGTGAAAGCTGTGGTAAATCATGGAAATAAAACAAGTGTGCCATATTGATGTGTGATAGATGTGTGGTGCAAATGTGCAAGTTTGATCATGGATCATGGAAGATAGTTCACGTTTATGAATTGCGCCTTGGAGTCTAAGTGGTACATGGTTGGCCATGGGGCACAGTATTAATTATGAGTCAAAGTGTGGTGGTACAGCATGTGTAGGTAACACGTATAGGCAGAGAGAATTGATTATGGTGATAACCATCAGTATGAGAAACTAACAAGGAACACATGTTCCTGTATAATTGAGCATGGAGAAAGTACATTGAATCAATTTATGAGTTGCAGTGGTGGACTATATGTGCTCTAATAATTGAAAATCATGCCCAACAATTTGTAGTGTGCAAGAGACATAGATGGTCCCAAACTGTGTACCAACATGAAACAAGAGGAAGCCTGTGATAATATAAGAATGGAGCAAGTGGGGTGTCCCTACTGAAGCCATTTTGCATGTGTAAGAATAAAGAAAGCATGTAAGTGTGCATGGATGTATCCTTGCATGAAACGTGGCACGGAGAGGCAAAGATTATCATGCTTATAAGAGGTCGTTGGGATCATAATATTCCCATACTGCACATGCATACTTCTAAGTGATTGCAAGATGTGTGAGTAAACTATGCAGAGATGAAGACAAAATGTGGCATCTATGTAAGATGAGCAAGTACTCTTTTGACAGTTTACTTTGAAAATTCATGAGATGTCAATATTCTCATGTGCCAGGTCTCTGCAAAAGAAGACACATATACATAGCAGCTTGTATTTGAAAAGCTACGCATGGTGAGCAATGCAGCTTGCACTTGGTGAGGGATTAAAATGTAAAATGAATACACCGAAAGTACTCTTAGCTAACAAAGAAAGCATTAGCCATGTGTCTAGTTTCGGAAGAGAAACTGCAGTAAATGCACAAGGAGCAGCAAACAGATATAGGCACATGATTAGTTGATTATTGATGATTGTGCGAAGTAATAAGAGTACAAGAACTTATCTCCTGCTTGCTTGTTGACGATTGCTGCTGGGAGCAATGCACAGTGGATTTGGGAGCCTCTTGAGAATTCATTTTGTGCTCGGTACAGAGAGATAGTAGCAACTGGGTGTCCAAAGAGGATGTTTGGATGTAAAGAGAACATTTTGGTATGCAGCAAACAATGTTCTGGCGGTTCACGGATGCCAAGAGAAGATTCTTGGGTGCCGGAAGCACGTTCGGAAACAGAGATATCAACAGGGGTATAGGTGGCTTGAAGCCTGAGTCTACCGAGATGGGTGTGGAGAAGATTGTGTCCATAGGACTGCCGGTGAGCAAGCTGCTGAGTTCTTACCGGTGTGCATGAGACAGGAGGCTGTTTGAGGACAGTCGAGAGGTGAAGTTCCACTTCCGGGTACCAGAGTTCGTGCGTTTAGAAGCAGAAATTGAGGTTACCGGGTACTAGGGTACTGGGTGCCAGTATGGGCCTTAAGAACTCATTGACATCGGTACCCGTTGATGAAGGGCTCGCGGTATGGGATGCAGGGTACCGGTACGTAGACTTACCGAGTACCTAGTGAATTGCTGCTGGGAAGTGAAGGTGTCGCCGGGACGGTGTTGCCGATGAGGGGTCACCGAGATAATGGTGATGATCACCGGGGTGGGTTGGGTGTCCAAACCTTCCCGGGTGCCCTGAGCAGAATCACCTTTGATGCTTGAGAGAATTGAGTTGGTGAAGGTCTCGGTCGGGGAGATGGCTTACCAAGCATGCAAGGCTAAGTCTCCGAGAGGTGAAGAAAAGAAGCCACCAGAGTATGGGTGTGCATGAAGGATTTCTCATCTGGGGATTACCGAGAAGAGATGAGGCTGCTGCCGCGCTTGCCAATGAGTTGATGAGATTACCGCTCGAAAATTTATCTGCATCAGAGTCGCCAGACAAATTGGATGTTGGAAGATGACCAAGAGCGGGATCTTCTCAACGAGTCCCGGTCGGGTACTACTGAAATTGGACCCTGGTGGTGGTAGAAATGACATCAGTGATGAGTGATGAGGGTGCGGGGTCCTGCACGTACCCGCCTACTCATGAGTCCCGGAGAAGAGTGGAGCTTGGGAGTAGAGCGTGCGGGGATATGTAAGTTCCTGCCGACTCGTGTACCCAATGGCTCAAGTACGGATGGCTCATAGTACCGGATGGCTCGAAGGCTTGGGTGAGGTTGAGGGTGGGGTGTCCTACATGTACCCATGTACCCGGAAGGTCATGGTACTCGTACATGACCCTTACCCAAGGTCGGAGGTTCATACCCAAACATAGGGACCCTCCTTCTAGCGCCAATGTTTCTACTGAAGAATACGGTAACTAAGGAACATGATAGGGAGAGAGAGAGATGACACCGCATGTATAGTGGTTCACCTTGCCCTTGAGGCAAGGCTACGTCCACTTAGATATTTCCACTAGTAGTGAGGCCAAGTAGCCTTTGGTAGTGATACAAGTTGGGGATCATGGATCCATCCATCTCTAAGAAGGGGAGGACTTCCTCTTATAGCTAAAGGAAGTCCCCATCTATTCTATATTTCCAATGTGGGATACAATACATATATTGCTTCTCTTGAAGCCTCTTGGAGAGCATGGGAGGGTGGCCTCCTAGCAAGGTACCGGTTGACCTCCACCATGGCGAGGTAGCTCGGGTGTCGGTCTACCGGATGCATGTCGTAGGCGGGACTAGCCATGTCGCGGGGCCCACCTAAGAGGTCGTTGCTTATGCTTGGCGGTATGTGATATAGGTGATATGTACAATAAGTATATACGAAAATAATGAAAGAATGAATGAACATGAAATTGTAACAAGGGGGTTTTAGGTTTTGTAACACAGAAAATTAAAGTAAAACATAAAAACAATGTGGGATTTACAATGATATGAATGAAGATGTTAGAGATTCGGAAATCCACCACCAAAACATGCTCAAGACAAATGTATTATCCTAGTTTCAATCACTAAGTCATGAAAAAGGTTTCAATCAAGAACAAACCGTGAAACACACTGTATAAGTTCTTATTACTTCCCTAGATTACTTAAGTAAGATGAATGCACCATCACTAAGCCTTTAGAACAAACAATCACGGTATAGAATGCTATCCTATCAACAATTTATTCTAAGCATTAATCACATGTGGAAGTTTGATCGAAACAAGTATGCAAAACTAGTGTGGAACGCCTACCTAGCATGCAATCCTTTTTATTTGGTTTCACCTATTGTCCTATAGGTTTTACTACCATTGAAATAAGTATTATTAACCGTTTAGGAGATTAAAACACCTATTTCTAGCCCCACTTACAAGTTCATAATGTTCTATGCACGCATTCATGAACATAAACAAGTAAGAGATATCCATAAATCAAAACCAAATAAACAATTTCATAACAAAGTAGTTTCAAAACTAAGAATCAAAATATTATCAAAAACATATCTTAGGGCTTCAAACCTCGCCCCTAACAAAAGTAATTTAGTTATACATTGTCTTAAAAATCAAAAGAATAAAACATATAAATAAAGAAAAAGAAAAGGATGGTGGCGGAGGAAAAACAAAGACAGATAGAAGATAAGGTGAAGGGTGCAGTCCTTTTCATTGTGTTGCAGAGGCTCTTTATATAGGGGATACACAGCCCTAGTTTCCTTCTTCGACTCTGCTTGTAATTTGCTTGAGGTTTCACGGGCAAGATTGAGTCATCATCTCCAATTCATATCCAAGTATGCTTGGGGAAGCCTTTAGACGTCATAAACTCTAGAATCTTCATGTAAATATAAATTCCTGTCAAAAACCAGATTCACGCGCAGTTTGACCTTCCTGTACTAAATTGGTCATAACTTATTCTAGAAAAATAATATCGATGAACCGTAAAAATCTGTGGAAACTAGACATCCGAGGCTTTCCAAAAATATAAAGATCATTATCTGGTTCGTTCTGAACTGCTCTCAGTGCTCTGTCGAATTTGACTGATCTGCACAGGCAATTTCCTGATTTCGCCTTTCATGCGTCTTTTCTCCTTTATTTTACAGGAAGGTCAAACTGCGCGTGAATCTAGTTTTTGACAGGAATTTATATTTACATGAAGATTCTAGAGTTTATGACGTCTAAAGGCTTCCCCAAGCATACTTGGATACGAATTGAAGATGATGACTCAATCTTGATGACATGAAATTATTTTATTGGCTTGACTCAATCTTTCTCTCAGTTTGCTGTACTAAATTGGGTCGACTCTGCTTGTAATTTGCTTTTTATATACCAGATTCACGTGCAATTTGACCTTCCTGTACTAAATTGGCCATAACTTATTTTAGAAAAATAATATCGATGAACCGTAAAAATCTGTGGAAACTAGACATCTGAGGCTTTCCAAAAATATAAAGATCATTATCTGGTTCGTTCTGAACTGCTCTCAGTGCTCTGTCGAATTTGACTGATCTGCACAGGCAGATTTCCTGATTTCGCCTTTCATGCGTCTTTTCTCCTTTATTTTCTCCTTCACTCCACAGGAATCCTAAAATAATAAAACAAACATTAATACTTTCTATTAAGAGCAATAGTGTGACAAAATGTAAGGAAATATTAATATATATAAATGTTTTCACATTATGCTCCTATCACTTACACATTTGTCAATCACATCTAGCCCTTCATTTCCTTTGATCTCCACCCTCCATTCATCACTTTTGGCCTATAAAAACACCCTCCCCTCATTTGGATTTTTTTCATACATTCCTTCATCCATTTCATCTTATTTCCTCTCCATTTTCCATAGTTCTTCATCATGCAGTTCTTAGTTCTTAGCTTTTGTGTAGAGAAAAGTGTATAGCTTCTTGGGTTTTGTTCTAAAACCGAAGAGTCTATACATCTTTGATCAATCACACCTTAGTTTTGTCATCTCAAGCCTTTGTTATTCAAGTTTCTAAGAGTTTTGTGGATTTGTATGGCAATTTGGGTTTGAAAGAACCGAAATTTCCACATACACTTTGAAACATCTCTCACTAGTTTTGCATCAAGGGGAGCTAGTTTGGTAACCAACCGCTTTCTCCACTCTTCCTCTCTTTTGCTTGATGCTTATTATGTTTATGACTTTGATGTATGTAACTATGGGTTGTGAGTAGAATAAATTTGGGGCTAGGGATAACTCATGTATAAAACAATGTGATGCATGTAGAATCCTTTAGCTACTTTACTTTAATGCTTTCCTACATGTGTTTTTGGATTTGCATGTCACCTTGAAGCATGTTGTAGGAATTAACGAAATTGGAAACTTAAGCTTGACAATCTTTTGTAACCGAGAAGCATGTATAGCTAATAGGGTGGTGGTCTAGCTTATTCTTACGGGAAGAACTAGATTGCTTGGGTTTCTTACCTTAAAATTAATGCTTGGTGCCATGAGTTTAAGAGTCGAGAGGCCTTAGGTTTTGCGGAATCAAAGCCCTTTTATGTTTTAGCGAATATAAATGGGACTAAGGTTGTGTAATCTAGCTTTGCTTTAGCGACATGGTTAGGTTGCATGATTAGTTGGTATCTCGGTTTCTCTAGCGAAAACCAAGGGGGAATTTATCAAACCATGTTGTTATTAGAAAATGGGTTACATTTTATGCATGAGGGAGGCTAGGTGCAAAAACCTATGCCCCTATTTATCTCATTGACAAAGTCTCTATTTTATTTTTATTAGCTTAGTTTATTTTTGTGTAATTTATTTTACTTTATAGAAATAAAAATGAACAAAGCCAATTCACCACTTTACCATTGTAAATATCATTATTGATAGTTTTGGCTTCCAAAGGGTCAGGACTATTAATTTGTAAAAAGATAGACTTTACATGTGTTTTCTAGGTTTCTTTTCACGGTGATCTAGCTTAGGGTAGAGTTACTCAATCTCTTGGGTACGATACTCTTACTTTTCCCTTTTACTAAAACTTAACCTCCTAATCTTGGAAGTAGGTAACATCACACAAATTTACACTTATTTTCATATTCGTGATGCAACCAACAAGTATATATAGAGAAGCTTTAGACGTCAACCCTAGATCTCCTTCTTCAGTTCTGATTCGATTTTCATCTTTGTGTTGATGTAGATTTCCTCTTGAATTTTATCATTGGTCCATGTCATTATGGCTGTAATTTATCGTCAAAATAAAATCAAATATGGAGGAGAGACCTTCCCAAACTCATCCAAAAGATATTCACGTTCAAAACTCTCTTTATTTGCGCATAACAGATTCTCGAACAGATTGACCTTCGTGTACTAAATCAGCCATAACATCTTCTAAAAAATTGATATTGATGAACTGTAAAAATTTATGGAAACTAGAAATCCGTAGCTTTCCAAAAATTTAAAGATCATTATCTAGATCGTTCTTAGCTGCTCTCAGGACTCTATCGAAGTTGACTGATCTGCACAGGTAGATTTCCTAATTTGAATTGGATTTGACTTTGATGCGTATCTTGCATCCAATTAGGATTCTTTGTCTAATCTTGATTGCTTTTCCGCCACATGCCTTGCACATGTCGTCCATGACATCATGTAGAAGCTTCATGAATGTTCTTTATGCTCTCCTAGCTTCCCCAGGTATCTTAGTATCATCAGGACTCCTAATGCCAACAGGTTTCCTAGTAGGACTCTTGCATTTTCGCCATTCCTCATCATTTTTCCGAGCTCATTCCTGTTTGACTCAGGATTCCTACTTTAACTGGGATTCCTTTCCCTAGTAGGAATGGGAAAACATCATTTCTCCATTTCTTTCCATTTTTGCGTCATTTCCTCCTTGTCTGCCTTTTTAGACTCAAAACTACCTAAAAACAAAATCTAAGTTAGAAATGATAATGTTATGAGAATAACTAAGTAAAATGTAGAGAAAATGACATTAAAAACATAGAAAATATTGCTCCTATCATCGGTGCCTCTAATCCCGAAAAAGCCCATTAAGCAATTACTATCTGAATATGGGGTGGCGGATGAGAGATTCATGCGGTCCATGTTGGTGGACCTAAAAGACATTGACCTTAACCGTGTGCGACCAAAGGACAACACCCTGCAAGAGAAGCGGCGGCTGGCTCGGGAGTCAATGATGCGAGTACGCAAACTCTATTCACAACTTGATTTATGCTTATCATTTCTCGTACTAATGATAGTAGTGCAGGCCTTGTACAATGTCTATGCGGTCGACACTAGCAAAGCGAAATTTACATAGAACACCACCACTTTTGGTTACGCAGTGAAAATCTCAATTTTGAGATTAAAAACACTACGGGGCTCTTACTCTTGAGAACCCAAAAGTAAAAATAATCCACTAATGATGAAGGATACGTTTCTTACAAACACAAGTAGCACTTCTTTTAGCTACAAACACTAGACAAAATATAGAGGTATTTTTGTTGAACCTTGACTCCTTCCTTTACTTGAACGATCTTCAATTATCGCTCAGCTTGCATCTACACTTCTCTACTGATCTCAAGAGAACAAATATGTATGAGTGAATGAACAATGAGACACTTAGATATGGAACAAGTGCTTCATGGACTCCTATGGAACTCTTTCTAAGCATGCAAGATGCACACTGATTGACACACCCAAGGCATGCAAAATGAACACTACTTTGCAGAATATATAGAGGAGATAACCAAATACTCAATTAGCCAAGATACTCTTTCGATTACATAAAACAACAACCAAGATTTTCTAAATAAGGAAAAGTAAAAAACAAATCCTGCCAACTTGGACTTTAAGAATATAGGACAAAACTAATTTTTCAACAATTTGGACTAACACAAAATATTCTCAAATAAAGTAACCAGATCCTAAACTGACAATTTCCTTTTGAAAAGAACAGGTCCTAAGTCAATTAGGACTGACACCAAAGATTGCCAAAAACAAACTCCCTAAAAACATAGGACTAACATGAGGGTTGCAGCACATATTACAATCCCAGTGCATGTGCTGACTCATAGAGTACATTTACCTGTAGGGATTCTCTCAGATCAGTTTGGATGATCTTTGTAGGCTTCTTCAATGCTTTCACTGCTTTTTATGGAAATGTCAACACAAAATGTACAAAACTTATACCTAGAATCTCCCCCTTTGTTGACATTCCTATACAAAACTACCCTATTCTAAGCAAACTCCCTCTCAACAAGTACTTCAGAAACATTTCTTGGGAAGAAGCCTTCAATTCCTTATACACTTTGTGAGAAGCAAATAAAATAACCAAGACAGAAAAATTTAGTCCAGTACGACAAGAATCCAACAGTTTAACACATATCCCAAAAAAAAAAAAAAAAAACTTAACCATAAATCTAACAGAAAACAAGTGACTACAACTTAACAACTTAACATCTTCTTCTCCCCCTTTTTGGATAGGGATGCCAAAGATCAAGAATGATCTACCACTACGATTCGAATAGAGTGAAGCTCCCCCTCAATGTGATCCAACCGTTGTCTAACAGCACCCATATCACTTTGCAACTGATCCAATTTGCGATGTACCATGGCAAAGTGCTCCTGCAAAATATGGGAAAGAGCAGTGGTCTCAACAGATATTCCTTTGGTTTTGCTTTGACTGGTGCTTCGAGTGAGCGAGCTTCGAGAAAAAATCTTCAAGGCTGGACCCATTTCATCATCATCATCAGCAAACTTAACACCCTTAGCCTTGCAAACTGCAGTGATAACCGAGGGGAAAACCAAGGCTGCCTTCTTGTGTCGATGACCCTCAACAGCAGCTTTTCGGATGGCCTTGTACATAAAGTGCTCAGTAGGAATATATGGACCGTGTTGGCTGAGCAGATAAATGAAGTGAGCTTCCTCCAATGTGAGCTTGCTGGACTGAGATAAAGGATAAAGAAGGGTACGCACCAAGTGACCCATCAATCGAAACCACTCAGTGAGAGCACATGCAGAAAGCTCTTCTGGGGTCACATCTGGACGGTCCTCGTATATCTCAGCCACCAGAAAATCTACTATCAGAGCATCAAGAGCAGCATCTACCCTAGAAAGAAATCTCCTCAATAGGAGTAATCAAACCCAAGCTCTGAATGGAGGTGGGAGTAAATAGAACAGACACTCCCCTGATATCAACATTGCAGCCTATGGGAGTGACATCAGGAAGCAAGTCAACCTGCATAGGCATATTCAAAGAACAGTAGGCATAGAATTCTCAAACTGTAACGTCCCGAACCTAAATTTACCAGTTTACGAGTCTTTCGATGGGTAAACAACATTTACATTTACTTTTTGGCTCTGTTTCGACATTTTAGGGGGCTCTAAAAGTTGACTTTTTGTTCGGGTCAAAATTTGAGAAAATGTTCTTCATGAAAGTTGTAGAGGACGTTAAACTGAGCACGTGCATATGTGGTACGTAAAAATCGGAGTTCGTATGCGAAAGTTATACTCGAAAATGTAAAGTTACTGTTCATGATAATTTTCTATAAATAGCCGAGTTACTGTGGTAAGTTTCCATTTTCGGAAACTTACCGAGCTCTCTCTCTTCTCTCTCCCCGATTCTCTCTTCCTCTCCAACCTCTTCACCTTCTTCCGGCCATAACTCCTTCATCCGACGACGGATTTTGACGTATAAGATGTCGTTGGAAAGCTCTCTTCCTTCTCTTCATTTCTGGTTTCCTTTGGTAGCTTATTATAACTGTGGAAGGTGCAGCAATGAGAAGAAGAGGACGGTCACTGTAGCAGATTGAGGTCATCGCGGTTTGTTCCGATTCCAGCCACCCCAGACGATCAAGTTAGGTTCTTTGGAAGCGCCTTGGGACGTAGATGATGCTCCCCAAGTATTTTACAGCGATTTGACGCGAGAAGGAAGAATCGAAGATTTGAAATTCTGGGTTACTATTCACAATTCGGGTTCAAACTTCTCCGTAATTGTTGAGGTACTTCTAGTCGTTTTCTGGATTTGTTGTAGTTGTGAAAGATGCTTAGAATGTTGAGATGATGCTGTGGATGAAATTTGGTGGCCATCGGAGGTAGTGGCCGGCGGCGCGTGGGGCCCACGTGCTGCCACTGTAGATGGCGCGTGGAGGCGCGTAGAGCAGGTTTTTAATTCTTGTTTTTAGTCAATTAAATCTTATAAATATTGTAGAGCTTGTTTATGTGATTTTGGTGGACATTGAAGAAGTTTTGTATCGATTGTGAATTTTTCCGAATTTTAGAATTTCGGTTAATGATTTACGAGAATCAGACAGCTGGATTTCTCTTGGTTCTGCCCTAGAACCTTTAAATTAATGAATTGGTGTTAATGGTGAAGTTTGGGTTAAATTGGAGAAGAAATGAAAATGTTGATTTATGAGAATAGGACATTGGAATCATATTTAAATTCCGGATTGTTATTCACGAATTATAATTGTATACAGGGCAACATGCTGAGCTACTGCTCGACGTAGGAAACCGGTAGTGTGGTCGCCTAAATAGTACTGTGAGTGGACATTTATTTTTAAATTAAATGTGCATGCAGTATATTATTATTTTCCGATTGAGGTTTAATTTATTATTTGAATTATTGAGTATTATGATTTTATGAGCTTGATTTCTTGAGATTTATTATGCTCTATGAGTTACGGGATTTTTAGTGGATTTCCTTCCCGAGGGCTTTCAATAGATTTTTCAAGCTATTTATTTATGAGTTATTGAGTTGGGAAACGATTTTCGGGAAGTGATTGATTAAGAAAATATTATGAGAATTATTGATTTCGAATATCAGTTTATATGATGATATACGACTCACGAAGGATTTAGCAAGTATTTGAGTATGGTTGAATGATCGAGATTTATTGAGTTTTGAGCTCCGCACTTATCAGCCTTGAAGTAATATCGAGTTTCTTTCCGAAAGCAAGTAATTGAAAGAGGTTGTTTCCAGTTTATCAAGGATGCTATCTTTGGCGCATGCGTATATTAGATGGTTGGCAATCCCTTCCAGACTATATCCCAGTTGGCAGTCCCTTCCGATGCGTCATCTGGGTGGCAGTCCCTTCCAGATGACATGAGGTAGCTGGTTGGCAGTCCCTTCCAGACTATATCCCGGTCGGCAATCCTTTCTGATGCATCATCTGGGTGGCAGTCCCTTCCAGATGACATGAGGTAGTTAGTTGGCAGTCCCTTCTATCCACCACCTCTTAATCCGGTTGGCAGTTCCTTCCGATGCGGCATCTGGGTGGCAGTCCCCCCTTGATGGCATGAGATGACTAGACAGCAGTCCTTTCTAGTCATCAAACGAGCCTCTGGAAAATGATGTTTTTTTTATAAGGATTGAGGATGAGATTTTAAGAATTTGGAAGATGTTCTATTTTTACGTGATTAAGATTGCAGTAAAGATGATGATTAAAAGTATTTTCAAGATTGTTACTGCATGCGAGATTTTAGAGAATAACTTGGGAAAGCATTACGTTTTACTTATTCATTCGAAATTACTTATTTTCGTCCACTCACTCTAACGATTTTTAAATGTTTTCCCCTGGGCCCTTCGGTTTCAAATGCCCAGTTTGCAGGCCAGTTTAGCTTGAGGTCGAGCGTACATGGAGTTGAGCCATAGCTGTCATAGCTTCCGCATTATAAAAATATCGGTCCTTTATCTTGTATTCTATTCTTTTGTACGTCTGTACATTAGATTGCTCTGATAACCTATTATATTAATATTCTTAAGTTCAGAATTGTTTGTGAAATGGGAGGTGTTGTGATTTAGAGAGCATGGTGGCTCCAGAAGATTAAGGGTGGATTATTTTAGAAGTGTAAATGTCTTTCTACAGGTTTTTGGGTAGTCCACTTTTAGAGGGAGTTCCGCCAAATTTTTGGTAGAATTTCTTATAAGGTGGGTCCCGCAGGGCCACTTCAGAATTCAAGGTGAAATCCGGGGCGGGTCCTGTCACAAACCATGCATAGTGAGATTGGGTACAAGTAAACCATCAGGCACAGATTCCCAATTAAACAATTGAACAATTTTAGAGAACATTGGCCCTAGAGTAGCCAAATCGAATTTCTTTTCATACACAATTAGCCGCACACAAGTATACTGCTCAAAATTAATACGCTGAGTTTGAGTGCCAAATTAATTGAGTAAGAACAGATCCCTTACTGGTGTGGGTGGATGGTTTACGAGACCTGGAAGATTAGGGAGTAGAGATCAGAGTGAAGACCCAAGACTTCTTCAAAGGAGGAGCCGCAGAGGAGGTGTCAGCAGTGCAAGGAGAGAGGTGGCAGCGAGCGGCGGAGCCGGAGGTCTCAGAATGAGTCTGAGAAGGTAAAGATGCCGGCATAGTGTGAACATCTGACCTGGCCATAGACGGTGTCGCCTTGAAGTGAGAGGACTCAAGGTCTTGTGGGTTTGTAGTGGAGAAGGGTGGTCCGACGTCTGGGTCCAACCAGGTGAGGCGAACAGACAGTCGAGAGGGGCCAGAGGCCGGAGGCAACGACGGGGCTGGAGTAGTGGGTCTCTTAATAGTGTGTTTGGTGTGAAGCATGGTGAGGTTTGAGAGAAGGAGGCAGCCACGAAGTGTGAGGAAGATAGAATGAATCCCTAACTGTAAAGGTCTTAAGGTAATCGTGAATTTTTTTTTTTTTTTACACACATATAAAGGAAAAATGAAATTAGATAAAGAAATAGTAGACAAGGACTCACGAAAGGTATTCCAACTGTTCATTCTGAATCAAGTAGAGCACAATGATGTGGCCAAATCCTGGAACTCCCCCTTAATTGTTTAAATAATGAGAAATGCAATAATGAAATGCAATCACATAATGATTTGGTTTGTATCCATATGCCAAGAACATATTCAATTTGCATAGCTTTTTAGACAAGTGCAAGATCATATTTCTATAAACATGAGTGCAACAGGATAAGTTCACATGTGTGAATCGTTCTTGAGAATCACAAAATAAGCAGGAAGATGATCAAGTATTTTGTACCTTTGTGGTGTAAGTGAATATAGCTCAAGGTGGGGTGTGTAACATTCTTTGAATCCTTGAAAACATAACACACATAAGAAAAGAAATAGATGAACATATTCGATTAATATTTCTCCTTATAACACCATATGGGCATATATATATAATTTTTTTTTTTGCCTTTCACACAAAATAAAGCTCTGCATAAGAAAATTAAGACCCATGTAACGAGTTTTATGCCAGCATCTCCCAAGTCAAATGACTTTAGGGTGCTAGATGTAACAAGGACAACCGAAAGGACACATCAACTCGAGTTAATAGTTTCACAATCCACCGGGGTGGCCAAACCATTCCCTTTTCTTCCTAGTCCTCATATCGTTCGTCACGACCGAGACTTGTTTACTTCAGGAATAGCCTGACCATGCTCCAAAAATATTGTACCTTTTTAACGAGCAACAATAATATTATACAACTTCGTATGTGTGAACTAAGAACAATTTAACCAAGAATATTACTTACCACCACAAGGAGTATGTGTGCATGTGATGGTAGAGAATATGTTGTTCATGCTCAAGATTACAGTGTGATGCAAGAACAAATTCAAAACATGCTAATCAGCTCATTACAAACAGATTTTGGAAAGGATCAGAACCCTTGTCAATCTAATTAGTTCAAATGAATCTGTCAGACAGTTAGGGATGCAAACCACACTTTCAATCCTGAATCTCCAGAAACTATACCTAATAATGTAGAAACCAAAGAAAAATGCACCTATACTAACATGTTGACATACAATGTAGATGCATGAAGAGATTCAGTTAACTCAAGGGAGAGTTTCAGAACTTAGAACACCAATGGCGCTTCTAAGTGATTCAAAACGAGCATTATCCAAGGATTTTGTGAACAAGTCTGCTAATTGATGCTCAGTTGGGGCAAATACAAGTTCAAGTAAATCATTTTCAATCAAATCACGGATGAAGTGATATCTCATGTCAATATGCTTAGTGCGTGAGTGTTGCACTGGATTCTTGGAAATATTTATGACACTTGAGTTATCACAAAATATAGTCAACTTACCTTGTGATATCCAGTAATCTCGAAGCATTTACTTCATCCAAAGTAATTGAGTACAGCAGCTGCCTGCTACTACATACTCGGCTTCAACTGTAGAGAGAGATATACAGTTTTGCTTTTTGCTATGCCAGGCCACCATGTTGTTCCCAACGAAAAAACATCCTCCATAGTTGCTTCTTTGATCCTTCAAATTACCTCCCCAATCTGCATCTGAATAGCTAGCAATTTCAACATTAGTATCAATGGTAAAGTATACACCACAAGTGGTTGTACCAGATACATTTCATATAATGCATTTTACAGCTTCCAAATGAGATTCCTTGGGATTTGCTTGAAATCAAGCGCAAACTCCTACACAATATGATATGTCAAGTCTACTAGCAGTGAGATAAAGCAAACTACCAATCATACTTCTGTAGAGAATTTGATCAACAAACTTACCCGTGAGATCCTCGCTAAGTTTGGCACTTGCACTCATGGGATTAGTCACAATTTTAGCAGATTCAAGCCAGAATTTTTAAACAAGACTTTCAGCATACTTAATTTGATATAGAAACATACCTGCCTTTAGTTAACGAACTTGAAGACCAAGAAAGTAATTCAGCTCCCCACACATGCTCATCTCAAATTCACTTTCCATGATATTAGTGAATTCCTTAACATATGTATCAGAAGTGGAGCCAAATATAATATCATCAACATAAACCTGTGCAATCATGACATGTTTCTTGTCCCTTTTAATGAACAGGGTTTTATCTACTGAACCTCTGATGTACCCTTTACTCACTAGATGAGTAGACAAACGCTTAAACCAGACTCTTGGAGCCTGTTTCAGACCACACAAAGCCTTTTTAAGTCGATACACATAATCGGGATTGTAAGGGTCTTTGAATCCCTGAGGCTGCTCAACATAAACTTCCTCTTGCAAAACACCATTCAAGAAAGCACTTTTTACATCCATTTGATTCAGTTTAAAATGAAGATGACAAGCAATTTCAAGAAGAAGTCTAACAGATTCAAGCCTTGCAATAAGTGCAAAGGTTTCATCAAAGTCAAGTCCTTCAATTTGTGTGTATCCTTGGGCAACAAGTCTAGCTTTGTTTCTAGTAACATTACCATGCTCATCAGTTTTGTTTCAAAAAAATCCACTTGGTACCTATTACATTGCACCCACTATGTCTAGGCACAAGATACCAAACATCATTCCTGGCAAACTGATTTAACTCGTCTTGCATGGCATTTATCCAAATCATCATCTTTCAAAGCATTTTTAACATTTTTGGTTCAATGAGTGACACAAAACCACAATGAGAGATTACGTTAATGTTCACTTCATTTTCGGTCAAGAAGCATGCAAGAACAAAATCAGTACTTACCTTAGTTGCAGCTTGTCTCCGAGTCTGAATTCCATCATGTATGTTGCCAATGACATCTTGAGTGGAATGATCTTTCTGGACTTGTTTGAAGCCTGTTCTCACAATTGGTTGAGGATTAAAAATTTAGATCATCTGGTAAGTCATCATTTTCCTTCTTTATTTCCACACTTGCTCGGCTTCTTGAAGGTTGATCTTTATTTGTGCTATCATGGACTATACTCACAACGAAATCATCAACAGATACATTATAGGATTCTATAACAGACATGGTTCGCTTGTTATACACCCTATATGCTCTATTATCCAAAGAGTATCCAAGAAAAATGCCTTTATCACTAGTGTCAAATTTTGCAAGATACTCTTCTATCTCTATAAACATAACAAGGACTTCCAAAAACACGAAGATGGCTTATATTGGCTTCTTACCTTTCCAAAGTTCATATGGAGTTTTTCTACTACCTGGTCTTAGAAATGCATGATTTGTGGTATAGCATGCAGTGTTAATAGCTTCAGCCCAGAAATTTGGTGTAAGACTAGCTGAGTACAGCATCACTCTTCCCATATCTAACAACACCCTGTTCTTTCTCTCAACTACACCATTCTGTTGTGGAGTAATTGGAGCTAAAAACTCATGTGAAATACCATGCTCAAGAAAAAACTCAGCAAACAATGTATTTTTAAATTCAGTATCATTATCGGTCCTAACTCTAACAGTGCATAAATTTGAAGAATGTTTTTCATTTAAAATTCTTTTGCACAGTGCTTTAAAGCTTTCAAAGGTATCACACTTTTCTTTAAAACTTACCCAAGTAAATTGAGAGAAATCATCAACTAGCACCAAAATGTACCTTTTTCTGCCCATGCTTTCAGTTTGTGAAGGTCCAACAAGATCCATATGCATAAGCTCCAAGGGTTGTGAAGTAGTTGCCGAATTGATTGCTTTATGTGAAGCACAAGTTTGCTTACCTGTCTTGCAACCTTCGCACATCGATCCGATCGGGTTTAGCAATCAATCTGGGCATACCTCTTACACTTTCTTTATTCGAAAGTTTCAGTAAGTCCTGGAAATTCGCATGACGCAAGCGTCTGTGCCAAAGTTCAAGAACATCATCTGATGTCTTGGTTTTCAAACTAGTCTGCATTTCTATCGATTCATTAGCAAGAACATGATAACAATTATCTTTAGATCGCAAACCTCCCATGATACTTTTTCCATTGTTATCAAGGACTACACATCTCTTTTTGTTGAAATTCACATCCTCATAATCATTAGTTAATTGACTTAACTTATGAGATTAGCTTGAAGGCCTTCAACAAACAAAATATTTTGGAGATTAGGAATACTTGGAGTGTTGACTGTGCCCTTACCAATTACCTTTACTTTTTGTTCGTCTCCAAAAGTGACTGACCCACTTGTGAATTCATTTGAAAAAGACACAAACCACTTCTTGTCCCTGGTCATATGTCTTGAACATCCACTGTCAACGTACCAAACATCACATCTTTTGTCAGAGAGTGCTGTCAATGCCACAAGACAAGTGGCCTCCACATGTTCAACATTGTCAATGGCACTGCAAGTAGTCAATAAACAGGTTGCATCAACAAAATCAGAAGGTACATTACAATCACTAAGCTTAGCTGAAAGACATTTAGTCCCTTTTTCAACCCAGGTATGTTTTGTTTTTGTTTCCAGACCCACAGGGATTGTAGCAAGCTTTGCAATCCTGTTAATCAGAATCAGACCCTCTTTTAGTTCAACTTGCAGCGATGCAGTTGAGCTCATTTTTTATGATTTCCTTTGATTTTGGGTGATCTTGCGAAGTATATTATATCTAGGACATATTGTGTCTCAATTTTCCGCAATAATGACAAGTGGGAGTGAAACTTTTGGGATTAGAACCATACCTGGGTTTACTGACAGAAATATGACTGTCAGAACTTACCTGAGCAACATTCTGATGAGCTTGAAAGTCCAACTTTGGTTCTGATATTTTAGGCATCTTGGGACCAGAATCAGTATCATTCAAAAAGGATGGACCCAAGGAATTTTCACATTCCTTGCCTTTTACAACGGTTAGGGGCTTGCATGTTTCACCTTCATATCCCAACCCTTCTTTGTTTCTTTGAGGTTTACCAAAACCAATAATCTTGGAGACTTTTTTGGACCCAATGATGAACTTGTTGAAGCTTTCCTTGACTTTGATTATCTCTTCCTGCAAGACATTAATCTTATCAAGAAGGTTAGTACGCTCTTCTTCCCACTCTTTTGAACAAGTTTTAAATTTTTACCCAATTTTTTCTTTTTCCACTCTCAACGATTCAATTTCTTGCTCAAGTTTGTGATTTTTTCTAATAACAAACTTGGAAGCATTATACAATTGCTTACATTTTTCATTTGTTTCTTCATCAAGATCTTCGTCTTCCAAGTCCCAATCATCAGATAAATAAATATTAAGAGAAGTAAGATCAAGATTTACCTCATCACCATCTGATTGAGAGCCTTCATCACTATAACTCCATGTGGACTTTAAAACCTTTTTACCTCGTGAGTTGTACTTCTTGTTGCCACAATCGGCAGCAAGATGTCCAATTCCACCACACTCAAGGCATTTAGGTTTGTCAGAAAAATTTTTCTCTTGAGGAAGTTTGACAACCTTTGCATTTTTGTCAAAACGATTCTCAGATACTGTTTGAACCAATATTCGGCAAGGCTCACATGGCAGATAGGTGGGCCCGACCCACACAACGTAATGAATATCCGCGGCTAATTAGCTGCGGCACATTAAAGATTTAGAAAGTTGATTCTCAATTAGCCGCGGCACATTAAATGTTTATCAAATTTATGAACGAAGATAACGTGTGCAGAGAGCCGTTATTAGATCGGGAAAGACCAAATAAATCATAAGGCGTAATGAATGACCGCAGACCCACATGTCATAATGAATGACCGCGGCTAATTATCAAAGAGATTGATTGTCAGGAGAAATGTTACCAATGTTTGGGGCAATTAACTTGAATGAGCATCAGGAGGTGTTATTGCCAATCATCAGTTACAAGACCTGATTAATTGCTCATGAAAGAATCAATCATTGATAACGTCAAAAGTATCACAAACATGAATACTACTGAGATTGCTTCTTTTCCTTCATTCAGTAGTTTAGGTTCACTATAAAACGGACCATAGGATTCATTATTAGAGGTCCTCGACCAAACGCTCTACGCGATTACTCAAATTTTATCTCAATACATTTCAACAATTCAACAACACTTATCAATCTTTATTTGTTTATCTTATCGCTTTCTTTACCGGTATTTATCTTTCCTGCACTTTACTTTGTTGCTCTTTATGTTCAAGCAGTTTATCTTCCTGCACTTTATTTGCTGCACCTTTACATTCCTGCACTTTCTTTACCTGCACTTTCGTTATGCTATTTATTTGTTGTTATTTACTTTACGTCATTTACTTTATACAAAATCACAAAAAGAATCATCATCACTTCACTTTCACCTCAATCACCGAGTTACACAGCACTGCGGCCAGATAAGGCCGATCCGTGCTAAAGTCCTTGCATTCAAGGCAGAGAGAACCCCACGGCCGAGATTGATCCTTCCTCGGCCCACAATCAACTTATCAGAAGTCAGATCGGCGCAAGATCTACAATCTAGAACAAAACCTCGCTTGGCCTACCGGCCGCGAGTTGGCACGCCCGCGCACACGTCACCACTCCAGAAGGACACGTGTAAGCTAAAGAAGCCCTCGGCCCGGTGACACGCGGCCGAGACGATTTTTTAGCGAACATCTTTTGGCACACCAGGTGGGACCACATTTGGTGAATATTATTAGACCATTTAGTGAGACATTAAATATTATGTATTTTCACTAATGAGTTATTATAAGCCGAATTTACACGGCTCTATTTCAATAAATAATTACAATGGCCAATATGGCCAAGATCAATTTTATGGTTATGATGGCAGATATAGCTATGATGCGTATCAAAGTTTTGTTGATTTAAACTGCCATACATCTTGGGTTCAACAAAATCCCACAGTACTACCTCAATATGGCTTTAATCACAGAAGTGGCTATGGTAGCCAGCATGGTTATGGGCCGGCCAACGAGCCGTCTGATAATTGTGACCAAACAGTTAATGCACCATACAATAGTTATTATTAAAATTATAATCATAACAGCCAAGACAGCTACAACCAAATAGGGCCCTACAACAATTTTGATGGTTTGAGTAGCCAGCTTGTATGGGAGACTCGACTAGCCGCGCTATAGCCCCTGTACGATCAACAAGTTGGTCACAATCAAATGGTCGAAGAAAATGTAAGCTCTTGGGGAGGTGGTGTAAAATCTGTTGAAAAAGCCATAAATGTGAACAAGATCATTCAAAAAGGAGTGCGGCAGAAATAGCCACACAATTTTCTATTTTCAGAGAAGAGATGAAGTCACACCTGAATAAGATAAAGATGCTGAGATATCAAAAAATACTAAAGGAGGCATGCCACTGTAACCGCGACCACGACCACAAAAAAGAAGTATCCATTGATGATCAAATGGAAACTCGGCCGCCTGTTGTTCTTCCTTCAAATTTGGAGGCAAACATGGTAGGCCAAAATTTGCAAAATGTCAAGGAGAATGACCATCGCATGGTTGAGTGTACAATTAATGAGACTATTCATATGGATATGGTTCTCGAAAAGAAAGCCGACCTCAACAATCCGCGGCTTGATGAAGATCTTAATCTTGTAGTCAAGGAATGCCAGCTTGCTGAGCATAACGTGGTCAATGGTGATGATCATCTAATTCAAGATGTCATGCATGTTGACATGATTATTGGAAACAAAGCTAACTTGTAGAAGCCACTGTCAGATAAAGTGGAACCGAGTACATTTGAAGAGCATATAATTTCGGCCCACATGAAAGCCGAAAAGAAAACAAATCTCAATCATTCCCTTTGGTCAATAAAGATCGGCCTCGAAAAATTTGAAATTCATGCCGAGAATACAAAATGTTCAAAACTTGGGGTGAAACATTGTTGGCCACCTCCATAATGACACACAAGATTTTTACATTTTGTTTTCTTGCTTTAGTTTCTACAAAAAAAAAAATCAAATAAGTGAAAAGTTGTGTTTTTGGGAGCCGTTTAATTGCTCGGTAGGCATGAAACTGTAAGGCTGAAATATCTCTATGATTACGGCTAAAAAAAACACATTTGGACATCATTCGACAGTGAGACCGCATTTGTTTACTAGTTCCTTCACCACTCGGCTTGAGCCAAGGCTCAAGGAATTAGGGAGGGGCTACATATATATCACGAATTCAATCACTAGACATAGCAAAGGAAAGCAATTGAATGGTCGCGGTTGGCGAAGGACCGCGGTTAAATGGCCGTACTTGGCAAACGACAGTAGCTGAATGTCCATAATTTAATGGATCGTGGTTAAATAGCCGTGAAGGAGTAAGCTTGAAATCAATGGTTGAATAGCCACGGCTATCAAATGATCGCGGCTAACAAAGGACCGCAACTGAATGTCCATAATTTAATGGATTGTTGTTAAATAGCCGTGAAGGAGTAAGCTTGAAATCAATGGTTGAATAGCCGCGGCTATCAAATGATCACGGCTAGCAAAGGACCGCGGCTAAATGTCAATAATTTAATGAATCGTGGTTAAATGGCCGTGAATGAGTAAGCTTGAAATCAACGGTTGAATAGCCACGGCTATCAAATGATCACGGCTAGCAAAGGACTGCAGTTGAATGTCCATAATTTAATGGATCGAGGTTAAATGGCCGTGAAGGAATAAGCTTGAAAGAAAATTTTGCATGATCAAGTGTAATGCTCAACAACCAGGGGCAGTTGTGACTAAGAGGCATGAATCAAGAGTTTATTGAATGTTGCTCAAAACACAGGAGTCTAAAGAGCTTATTGGTTGATCGATGTGAGCTACATGACAGATGAATAGGTAAGTCCCAGATTCGACATAGGGCCGCACTTGAATGGTTGAATAGCCGCAGTATAACGAAGAGCCGCGGTGAGTGATTGTTGCATGAGGAATGTCAGCACGCCTATAATACGTGAACCAGGCCAAGAGAATTTTCTTAAAATAATCTTTTAGTCCCTTAACCATTCGGCATCTATGCCGAAGCTCAAGGGACTAGGGGGGGCTCTGTTTGAACCAATATTTGGCAAGGCTCACGTGGCAGATAGGTGGGCCCGACCCACACAACGTAATGAATATCCGCGGCTAATTATCTGCGGCACATTAAAGATTTACAAAGTTGATTCTCAATTAGCCGCGGCACAGTAAATGTTTATTGTCAAATTTATGACCGAAGATAACGTGTGCAGAGAGCCGTTATTAGATCGGGAAAGATCAAATGAATCACAAGGCGTAATGAATGACCGCGGACCCACATGTCATAATGAATGACCGTGGCTAATTATCAAAGAGATTGATTGTCAAGAGAAATGTTACCAATGTTTGGGGCAATTAACTTGAATGAGCATCAGGAGGTGTTATTGCCAATCATCAGTTACAAGACCTGATTAATTGCTCATGAAAGAATCAATCATTGATAACGTCAAAAATATCACAAACATGAATACTACTGAGATTGCTTCTTTTCCTTCATTCAGTAGTTTAGGTTCACTATAAAACGGACCATAGGATTCATTGTTAGAGGTCCTCGACCAAACGCTCTACGCGATTACTCAAATTTTATCTCAATACATTTCAACAATTCAACAACACTTATCAATCTTTACGTGTTTATCTTATCGCTTTCTTTACCGGTATTTATCTTTCCTGCACTTTACTTTGTTGCTCTTTACATTCAAGCAGTTTATCTTCCTGCACTTTATTTGCTGCACTTTATTTCCTGCGATTTACATTCTTGTTCTTTATCTTCCTGCACTTTATTTGCTGCACCTTTACATTCCTGCACTTTCTTTACCTGCACTTTCGTTTATGCTATTTATTTGTTGTTATTTACTTTACGTCATTTACTTTATACAAAATCACAAAAAGAATCATCATCACTTCACTTTCACCTCAATCACCGAGTTACACAGCACTGCGGCCAGATAAGGCCGATCCGTGCTAAAGTCCTTGCATTCAAGGCAGAGAGAACCCCGCGGCCGAGATTGATCCTTCCTCGGCCCACAATCAACTTATCAGAAGTCAGATCGGCGCAAGATCTACAATCTAGAACAAAACCTCGCTTGGCCTACCGGCTGCGAGTTGGCACGCCCGCGCACACGTCACCACTCCAGAAGGACACGTGTAAGCTAAAGAAGCCCTCGGCCCGGTGACACACGGCCGAGACGATTTTTGAGCGAACAGATACTTGACCCCTTTTTGAGTCAGAAAAGTTTCTTGAAGTGTTTCTAGAGGAGTTTTTGTTTTTTAGAAACTTTTTGAACTCTTGTCAACAAAGCTAAAACCACAGAATCATTAACAATATCATCTTTATTTTTTACTGAAGTAAAAGCAACACTTTTTACCTTTTTGTCCGGCTTCAGTCTTATCTCAAAAGTTTTGAAATTTCCTACTAGTTCATCAAGAGTGTAAGTATCCACACTATGCCAAAAACCTTATCAGACGACGGGCCAAAATTGTGGTGTGATTTGGAGTGCCACCGTTGTAGAGCGAGCTGCTATCTGATGAAAAATCAGACAACGGTGGAACACAGTTGTCTGAGAAACACACAGACAACGGGTATGTGTTATAACTGTTGTGTGATGGCTTGGCAGATGCCATGCGCAGCTACGCAGCAGTTGAGGCGCTGCCTTCAGACAATAGTGCTTGGTTTCAAGCTGTTGTATGTTAAGCATATCAGACAACATACTTTTATTTTTTCTGTTGTCTGATTGATCTTCAAACTTCAGTGCTTGGACTATATCTGTTGTATGATTTACATTTCGGACAACAGAGTTCAATTGCAACTGTTGTATGATTAACGTTTTGGACAACTGAGTTTAGTTGCTTCTGTTGTGTGAGTAGAAATTAGAAGACATTGATTTGTTAAAAACCGATGTGTGATATGAATGATGGCATTCAGTTTCTGCCCCATTTTTAGCCATTCAGACAACGGGCAATCATCATTATATCTATTTTGTTGTGTGATCATTTGAACATCCCATTCCTGAATTAGATTGTGCATTCATTTGGTCCATTTACCAAATGAGCAGTACTTCATCAACCACGAATATTGGAAACCATCAAATGAGTAATCTAACCAATACTTCAAACCTCAAAAGCAAAAGGGGTGCATTTCCCAATCATTGAAGCCGACATTTTAAACAAGAAAAACATTCTAGTGCATGCCCATCTATACTTGGGACATCAAAAAGCTGATACACATATATCTATTGTTCCAACACATGACACATTGTGCATGACAATGTACCAGCAGAGAAGCACCAAAAAGATGTTTTCCTTATCAAAAATGTACCAGCAACAAGCGCGCTACTTCATAGCTCATGCACATATGTGTTGACAACAAACTTCCCCCACCCATTTCGCACTTGATCAATATCTGCTTGGGTGTATTGACTGCTGCCTCTTCTCTCCCACTGAAATCAGTTTATTATATCAAAATGATTAGTTAATCACTTTGTTGAATGAGGCATGGACATAATAACAAAGTTATGAGAAATTAAGTGAAGTGACAATATTTATAGCTATATATGTTGAATAGTACAAGCACAAATGAAAGCTCATGACAGTGAAACTAAAAGAGTCATCAGGGAGCAACTAAAATAGTACAAGCACTTGAGTTGCTGAGAAGAAATTGCAACTTAACATATAACCATTAACATGTGGGCAACGTAAGGCGCAAACATTGTTTCATGCAATGCGGACACATACATAGGTTTCTACTCAACAAGATTTACTAACTACCAACAAAAAACAATAATATATAAATTACAACCAGGTTGTTCATAGAAAACAGAATAAAGAAAAGATTTCACCATCAATTCAATAAACACCTACCAACCACAAAGTCCTCAAACCAATTAACAAAACGATCAAATAAGTATAATCTACCAATAATTAACGTACAGAGTAAAAAGAATGGCACCCACTTTTGGACAACTAACATTTAAACATTTGCAAATATACCCATCTCTTTATCACCTGATAGAAATCGGAGGAGTTGATATTCATCTATCAAGGTAAAGTTAGAACAACCAAAGAGAAGAATATGAACGATTGAACAATAGCAACCTCCCCAATTTCCACATAACTGATAAAAAGAGAGAATAAAAACAATAGCAAGGAAGGAAGTCACTCACCCAAAATCCCAAACGGAACAAAAATAGAATTGAAACACAGCTCAAGTATTTCTGCCCAATTCCAAACTTCTTTCAAATTCAGGAGTGAGATGGCAAACTAGCACAATTAAACTAACCGAAATCACTACCATGCTATTAATCAAAGAACAATCAACAAGAACACTCCTTGGGAACGCAAACCGTCAGGAACCGAAGCGACGGGCATTTATTACCCTCTCCCGATTCTACGCGCCACGTGCCTTACATGCATCACCGAGCCCTCACTCCAGCCCCAACGGGTACTAGAGGCTCAAGTCCTCCTCCAGCCCCAACGAGTACTAGAGGCTCAAGCCCTCCATCCCCAACGGGTACTAGAGGCTCCAGTCCTCCCTCCAACCCCAACAGGTACTGGAGGCTTTATCGAACCCTAACGAGTCATATCGGGTGCCCTACAGAGTAGCTACCTGCAGAGCAACCCGCTCAAGACATCTCTTGCACGCGAACTTGGGGGGCTCCTTACGGGCACATCAGTGCCAAACCTTGTGCCTGGATTTATCAACTCTCCACTCAAGACATCTCTTGAACGGGAACTTAGGGGGCTTGTACACACTAGTTGATATTCCACTAGGTTTTGGCACTATCAACTGGGGCCCGTAGGAATACCTAAGCACCATACCATGGGCTGGGTTCACGACCCACCATGCTGGTGCTCATCAGAGGCAACGCTTCGAACACCAAGGGCCCCGGGCCTGGCCAGCGCAATCCATCTAATTACACACCAGAAAGCTGATATAACTACAGAGGGACAACCTGCATCCCACATCGAAGAGATGGGAAACTCCTTTCCTATGCTCGAGTATTAAAAGATAGCACAACCACCTTGTGAGTGTAATAACTCCTTTCCTAACACTATTACGCAGTCCATTTATATATTGGTATCTTACTTTAGCATCGGAGAGGTATAAACCGTCTGGTACGTTTTATTCCTCTAACGTTGTGTTACTGAAACAGGAATCAGGAGTCAGGATCGAAACCCCCGGTGGTATAGCATTCTGTGTGAGGTACCCGGAGAAAGCCACCAGAAACAAAAGCATATATCTGTAAATCATAGAAATGATTCTAAGAGATATATAGTTACCTTCAGTACTGTGAATTTGTCCAGGCATGCTCTAGATAATCTATGTTATGTGAAAATCAACTTAATTAAGTGCATAAAGTGGAAAAAAAACAAATGGCTACATCATTGAAGACTATTTAGCAGAAGCTTACGTGTTGTTTGGTGCAGCAGAGCTTTTGAAGACATTCATGATACATTCACATTCATGATACATTCATAATCAGTCGAAAAAGAAAAATTAGTGGTGAATGAAGATAGCAGTGTGTGCTTTGTATGACAACTAGGTATTCGCTACACATAGAGGTAATATTCCTATGAGATTTAGAATGTCCAAGACACCTGAAATAACCTATAGTACAAATGAATAGATAATATCACTTTGTCTTCAATTCATCAAGTGAGCTAATTTAAATTAGACCTCTCCTACAGACCCAAACAATCATCTAGTTATCTTGGTAATGTTAAGAAGTACTAAACACCATAAGTGGAAATTCAGAGAGTAATGAAGGGGAAGAAAAATAATATCCACTTTAAATAGCTAAGGGCTTCATTTTGTCGGTGAAAGCAAACCAGAAAATAATGCCAGCAAGGATGTAAATGTAGGTTGTAAATACCATGCAAGTGCCATGGAAACATGTACAGTGATTTTGAGTCCATATCCTACATGGTACTTAATGATAATACAATAATTGCCTACCTTTGTGCCTCGATCTTCCTATGACACAGAGTAAGATTTAGTGTACTTGATATTTTAGTCTAGAAATTATATGCTACTATACAACTTTTAAGAGTTCTCATTGTCAATCTTTCAATCACAAGTTCTCCATTTAGAGGTAGCTGGATAGCAATGTCAATTGAGAATAATATATTCTGTTAGTAACTGTTAATATCTGTGAAGGTCTGAGAAACAAATGACAATTATACTTGCAGAGAAGGGAATTAAGAATATTACCTACAAAGCAACCATTCCAAACAAGAAGATCCCTTCAAAGCACGATTAGCATTGGAAAGCACATCATTAGTCCCAACAAGATAAACATCTGCAACAAAGAGGTAAAGGTTGCAGACAATGGTCTTTACCATGTCAAGAAAGAATAAAGTGCATGTATATTGGCTAAAACTTTGAAGATATTGGAGATACAATATACAAAGAAAATTCTGAAAACTCTACCAATTGCTTCAACTAGTCGCAAAACCATGCATTTGTCTAGTGTGATGCCCTTTGACTCAACTACCCCAATAAACTCTCTAGGCATCTACATTAATATAAACACAACCCTGCAAAGTTGTATGAGTATGAACAAGTGAAGAAACTGTAGTTAATAGTGTAATCATATTTTACATTAATATGTTCAGAGTTGAAGACCTCAAGGCATTTACTTTTTCTCCTCAAGTAAGAATAGAGAACATATGGCAAAGAGAATTATTACACTGAGAAAGCACAGTAGTGAACCAGCCTATGAACCTTCAACAGCCAATAGCGCCAAAAATCGGAAGTCAAATATTGTTGTCTGCTCAAAAATAGACATGTAAAGAAATGCTTAGAACAGATTGTTATAAGTTAACAGAACAAAATAGGTAATACACTTACACCTATGACCTATCATAATCATCATTATCACCAACATCAAACAAATTTAAAGAACAAATTCTTACAAAAGAAATAAAAATTAAATCTCTAAGGTCTCATGGACAGAAATTCAGAGAGGATGATGAATCGACGACCTTCCAAAACCTTTTCGATAGTCTTATGCTTTGGAATTTTTAGTTTATTAAACAACGAAATCAATGAAAAATGGAGCGAAAACTAACCTTACCTTCATATGCGTTGTCAATGGCCTAGGCTTGAAGCATAAATGAATGTCAGCAGCCTCAAAGCTTGTAAGATTGAAATTGCATAAATAAATCAGTAACATGTCAAGGACTTTTCTACTCTCAAATATCATCAATTCAAAATATCATCAATTCATCAAGTCTTATAAACAAGATACACTACTTTCAAAAATTGACACAAGAAAAGAATCTCATTGGGTTTTAACATAAAAAAAAAAATCAATATTTGAAACGCACACAATTAAGGATTCTGAATGAACCCTCCAGCATACCATCTCATTCAGATCTAGACAGAGAACAAAGCCACCGCCAGTCAATGCCCTTAGATTGATCCTCGTTAGAGGCAACGGAGAGAGCTCGTACATCCTGGTGAAAGGAACCCGACGAAGAATCATGAACCAGTACCCACAACTGTTACCCAGAACCAAAGCATACAGATTTGACGAGAAGAAGAAAAAGCCATAGATAGATCGAGAAGGAGGGAGAATTACCCATCCGTGGTGAGTGAATTTGGTTTGCTCAGAGCAAAAGAATCTGAGCTCGAATTTGGTTTCTTCGACGAGGAAGAGATGCAGACGAGGGGGCAGAGAGAGAGAGAGAGGGGTCAACAAAAATGATAGAGGCCAATTTTATCGGCCAACCTAAAGTGCGAATTAGTGTGGGAAAAAAAGTGGGAAATTTAACTTTTGGCAAAAAAAATTCGGCGGGGCAGCAGAAGTTTGGAGAAATTTGCTCCTGTTTTTTTCTTGTTGTCCTCATAAGCTTATTAGGACACGTTGACAAAAATGTGTCTTTATTGAGTGTCCTTATATGTGGTTTTTGTAGTAGTGTCTCATGGGTTTAAATTTTCTCCCAAGAGTTTTTGATGGGTTTAACTAGGGCTGCCACTTGGTTTGGTAATTACCAAACCGACCGAATACCAACCGATGTTTTAGGTTTGGTAAACCGACTTTTTGGTAACCGAGACCGATAAAACCGAAATTGAAAATTACCGAAAAAGTTTGTTTGGTTTTGGTAAATACAGAATCTACCGATTATCTAAATATTAGATTTATATACTACAGTTTTCAATACACATACATGTATATTAAGAAATAAACAAAAAAACTTTTATAATAGTATGAACATTACTACATATACTACATTAATAGTACATGTATTTTTAGTAACCTAGTCAAAGATGGTTTAATAACCTAGTTTTATTGCAAATTGCTAAAACTTGATGTCATATATACAAAAGAAAGCTATAATTAGTAGATGAATACAAAGTTTATGACTATAACATTCAAAAACCTAGTTTTGTTCATTCTAATTTATATTATAAAGAATTAGTTGTTCTAAAGTTGGTAATACCGAAAACCGAAATACCGAATTCGGTAGATATAATTAAAAACCGAAAATTTTGGTTGGTAATTGGTAGCTCAGTTTTGAAACCGAAAGCTTTGGTTTTGAAGTTGGTAATACCGATAACCGATTCGAACCGACCTAGTGACAGCCCTAGGTTTAACTAATTGTACGAATCTTCTAACTGAGTAAAACCCACATCATCTCTGTGGTCATTTCTGAGTCTTTCTATGACTACTTTAACAGATTCAAAAGTGTTGGGTTTCTTGTTGAAGGTGCAACAAACACTTTATTCATACAAGGTCAGTGTCAATCTCTCTATTTTGTTGCTTTTTTTTTTTTGGTGTTCATGAGGTTGAAGCAAATTGTGATTGCCATATCAGGTTCATCATGTATGTATCATGCTATTTTCGTTTGGTGGATCTTGCTTGTATTGGTTTTGGTGGTTTCATGTTGTTTTGGAACTTCAATCTTTCTGTTTATTTTGGGATTTCTATTTTTGTGATTTCCAGATAGTAAATTTTCATACTATCAGATAATTATGATGAGATTGTTCATTTTGGGATGCATTGCCTGCCCCTTTAGAGTATTCAATCATGTATTGATATTTTTCAACCCCTTCTGTTTCCTATATTTTTTCCCAGAGGTTATGAACTTTAGAGTATTTGCAAAAGTTGTCAATGGCATGGCTTTCTTGGCTATTATGTTTTAAACCTTGTGATATAATCAAATTGTTATTAAACTTATGAAGATTAGTTGGGGCGTGTCCTAATATGAATTGAACCTGCATATATAGATTAAACTTGTCAAACAATTGTGTTACCGGTTTTACATGAGGCATATAATTTTCCCAGCAAGTTTTTTCTAACAGGTTTCTAATGAGGCTTTTGAACAAGTGAAGACCCTTTTATCAGCTTTTTTCCCAGCGAGTACTATTCAAGGGTGAGATTTATGTTTTTATAATTTACAACAATCATGTATTAATATTTTCAACCCTTTTTGTTTCCTATACTTTTTTGACACATACTAGGTAGCACTAACAACCAATTTAGAGGTTGCATTTCTTCTGCAACTAAAGCTTGTCTTTGGTAGGTCTTATCTTTCAAAAGAATGTACCTAATAGTTTGAAATTTTATAAGAGCAGGTGGAGGGGGTGAATGGTTTAGTTTCAGAACTTACTGTTATAGTAGCACAAGAGAAAGCCATGCTTGACGAATGTGAAGCATTGCTGGCTTCAGCAGCAGCTATGCAGGTACAATAATGTGGCCATAAAATTTAACAAACAGTGAAAATACTTTACTTTCTTTAGTAACTCAGTCTCTAATTAGATTTTGAATTCTATTTTGTATATTCATCAGTCGTAACTATGAATGACTAATGAGATGAATTGTAAGATGTTTGCTTCACGGGGTGAAGCAGGGCTGATTTTGTTTTCCTATAGGTCATGGATTTGATCAAGGTCTTTTTGAAACAGACCAAAATATGAACACAGGAACTTAAATATTCCAGCAGCCTCTAGCTTCTGTTAAACTACATGATACGCTTAGAGCAAGCGCATAATTTAACCCCAAAAAGATCGTTAGTAGTATAAGCAAATAGGGATCGTTCTATTCTGGGGATTGAGGGTACACCTGTCATTGTCAAACAATTAAACAATTAAGATTAAAACAAAGTATAATATTCACAAAGATATTCACAAGTATAAACATTATTTACGAAAAAGGGGGAATTTTATTTTTGGGTTTTTTCGAAAATAAAACTAAGTAATTAAATCAATTAAAATGCAAAAACATAAATATACAAATGGAATGAGAGAACAAAGATCAAAACCGAAACTATGATTAAAATCGATGCAAACTCTATATTGTTCATCTAAGTCATGAGAAAGGAGTTGATCATGTGAAATATTCGAAAGCAAATAATTTCCCATTTTTTACTTTTCAATGCTAATTAACCTAAATGAAAGCACCTAGATTAATCCTATCAAACATGTAATCAAGGCCTAGAAAGCTAGTCAATCATGACATGTTTAACGCATTACACATAGAGAAAGGCTATCAACTCAAGTGTACAACTTAGTTATGGAAAAGTCCACCTAATTGCAATCCTCTTTAATTAAATTCGATCTTTGTCCAAAACCTTTACTACTTTGATTCAAGTTTACACAAAACCAAAAAGTTGATTCATGTTCTTAAACCTAGCAACATTCATATCAAAACCCTAAGTGTTTGCAACCACATAAGATTAAAATACAAAAGATATCTATAACGTAAATTTAATTAAACAAACTCACATAAGCAACTCTCGAATTACAATATATGAATTTGAAAATTCTCAATTAATCATAAAATTCCAGAAATTAATATTTGTTCAAACACATATGTCAACTAGAACAAAACCAACGAAATTCAAACAAGGTTACAAAGAAAGAGGTTGAATTACACCGTGAGATGGAGATGGGGATGAAAGATAAAACGTATGGAGTCTTGAATCTCGAAAGCAAGCTTCAAGGTGGAGAATGAATGATGATGCTCACGGCTTGGTTCTTCTTCTTCCTTGGCCTTGCTTGAACTTCGTGGATTGCTCTAGAGGATGGAGAAACTCACGGCTATGCTAAGGAACTTTTCTGATTTTTTTTAAAGTTAAAACGTAAACGAGAGGGGTACCTTTGACGTTGAGAAAGAGGGAGTATATATAGGGGACGGCCTCCTTGCTCTCCAAGCCGTGTACTCTCTCAAAGTTCTCACGGCAATGATGTGCTAACTCCACATAATTTCCTCCAATGCTTGCTTGCCACATAAGCCCTATGATGTGGTCCAACCAATCACAAAATTCTCTAGAATATCTCCCTAAATAATCTTGCCGAAATCTCTTGAATATTTTCTGATTTTATCTCTTTTATTTCGGCCAAAATCATCTTAGGGATTCTAGGAATGTATCTAGACTTGTTTTGAGCTTTTCTTGGTCTCCACACTTTGTCTTTCCTTAAAACTCTCCCCTAGAAAATCTCTTGGCGTCATCTTTGCTTAACTTTCACGTTGCTTCCTCATTTCTGACAGGACCCGCCCCGAATTTCACCCTGAAATCCGAGGTGGCCCTGCGGGGCCCACCTTAGAGATAACTCTACCGAGAACTGGTCGAGTCACCCCTAAAGTGAACTACCCAAAATAATAACCCACAATAGATCAGAGCCAAACAAAGAAGTGCGGAAGCTATTTGTCAACTATGCCTCGATCCATGTACGCCCGACCTCAACTAATAGCGCCTGCAAACTGGGCATTAGAAACCGAAAGGCCCAGGGGAAAGTAGACGAAAAATGTTAGCGTGAGTGGACAAAAATAAACAATTTAAAAATAAGAAGGATTTCATACTTTCCCACATTTATTTCATTAAAAACCTCGATGCATGCACAAATGGTAAAACACATTTAGCTTTAAATCCAAGGATTTCAAAACGATAAACCGACTAGCCTCGCTAGTCAAAACATTCGAAAATAATATATCGTAAAACTGAAATCTCGTTTCTCAAGAAGATAAGACCAGCCCCGCTGGCTACAGTGAAAATCGGACTAGCCCCGCTAGTCAAGCAACAAGGTTCTAAAAAACGCTAGGCGCTAGTCGGGCGGAAGGCCGGGGACTAGCGCCTAGGGGCCTAGGCGGGAGCCTAGGCGGGGACTAGGCGGTTTTTTTTTTTTTTAATTTTATTTTTATTTTTATAACATATAATTATATAAATAAAAATATAAAAGGTATTATAATGTTTGAAAATAGTTAAAATACTCAAAATATAGATAAAATGTTCTACAAAAATGAGATAATGAGTTCTTTGAAATTAAAAAAAAATTGCAAATTTGAATCTTCCAAGCCTAATCCTCAAATTCTTCTTCTCCATATCCCTCTAGTACTCCCTCCTCATCGGAGTCAAACTCAAAAGTCATCTCATCTTCTTCCTCTTCATCCGATACAAAATCATCCTCATGAAGTTCTCTAATTTCTTGAATTCTACTACTTCTCCTAGGCTCTAAGCTAATATCCACTCCCAATCCCGATCCCTCTCCAACTACATCACTAGTAAGATCGGAATCTACATCTTCATCACCACCATCCACAATCCATCCTTGGGCCATAGTAGCTTCACATGCTAGTAATACATCCACATTCCTCTCTTTCATTCTTCTCTTCTTGTTGAGAATCTTGGCATTGAATTGGACATAGACTAAATTGTTTAACCTCGTTGTATCTAGTCTATTCCTTTTCTTTGTATGGATCTACATAAAGAAAAAAAAATTAGTATATCATGAGTTTCTAAATAATTAGTAAACTACATTACTACTTGCTTATAAATTTACAAAAATGCATAACTAAATAAGTACTTACCCCCTCAAAAGTGCTCCAATTTCTCTCACATCCGGATGAGCTTGTGGTCAATGCAAGTATCCTTTTAGCCATACTTTGCAATTTTGGTACAAGGTTACCATAAATATTCCACCACAAAACTAAAAAAAAAAACATAAACAAAGCAACAACAATGATGAATTAGCCAAACTCCAAAAGCAAAACAAGCAAAACAATAACAATTGGCTATATAAAAAAATAAGTTGGTATTTCTTAATTCTTACCCGGATTATAATTGTCATCATTTTGTGCGCATCCCGCCTTAGCCAAACTTCTTCCAAATCCACCCTCTTTCTTCAAATACTTGTGCAATTCTACATTTGTCACCAAACTTTGAGTTTGAATGTCATCGGGAAAGAATACCTCAACACAAGTGAATAACCCATCCATGACTACATTATCATTCTCAATGCTTGAATTGCCATATGTGTAGTAAGGGTTCAAGAGGTAACCCGCTAAATGCAATGGACTATCAAGCCGATCACGGGCTTTTCCATCAACAATGTCAAGGATTGGACGATAGTGAGCTTCTTGATCTTTGAATGCCATTTTAATCTCCTCTTTGGCTCTAAGTAGTTCTCCGTACACAAAGCCCATTGATGGCTTTCTATCCCCATCAACAAGGCGAAGCACCTTGACTAAAGGGGCAAACACCTTCAAGCAAAGACTTACCTCATTCCAAAAAGAAGCACTCAAAGCAATATTCACCGCCGTCTTCCCCTTTACACTCTTTGCATGTTTGCTTGCATTCCATTCATCACTAGTGATCATAGCTCTCAACTCATTCTTCTTCTCCATCAAGCTTTGCAAAGTGAGGAAGGCGGTTGCAAATCTAGTGACTCCCGGCCTCACTATATCTCTTTTCTTTGTAAACTTCCTAATCAATGCCAAAGTCTTGTGATGTGCATAAATATAGATGGTGAAGCTCTTTGCCTTCTCAATGACCCCTTTGAATCTAGGTTGGTTGCCAATTCCTTGAAGCATAAGATTGAAGGTGTGCGTTGCACATGAAGTCCAAAATATGTTTGGCCTCTTCAACTTCATCAAATTTCCCGCCGCCATATTATTTGAAGCATTGTCCGTCACCACTTGAACCACATTTTGTGGCCCAATTTCTTCAATGCACTTGTCCACATATTCAAAAATATATGTCCCGGTGTGTGCCTCATCCGATGCTTCCTTAGAAGAGAGAAAAGTTGTGCCTTCCGCACAATTGACACACAAAAAGAGGCACAAAACTGACTAATCGCCGACCGCCCAGATCCCGCCCAAGACCGCCCAGGGCCGCCCAACACCGCCTAGGCCGCCTAGGCGGCCGATTTTCTCCTCACCGCCTAGCTCACTCGACTAGGCTAAAATCGGAACGGCCAGGAGGCGCCTAGCGCCTAGGCGGCCGCCTAGCCCGTTTTTTAGAACCCTGTCAAGCAACGATAAGATATGGGGAAGAAGTTTCACCATACGAAAGAAGGGAGCCTCCCAGGCTTGGGTCGGAGTGTCCCACACTCTGGAGCATCCCATGCTCTGCTCTTACTCACCCACAAACACATAGTAAGCAGGGAGGAGTACTAATAGGCTAGCTAGCAATAAATATGACGACCCAGGTATGGTGGGTTAAAATCATACGAAAATCGAAAATCAGTAAGGCTTCCCCATAAGTCCCGCGAATAAAGAAAACACGAGTACGATTCCCAACCGTACCCGGAAATTCTCGTAGAAAGTTACATAAATCGACAGCGTGTCCCACACGCTAAAAGAATAATTAGATCATCATCAAGGCATTCCCAATGCCAAAACCGAAGGTCGATAAATAAATAAGAAATATAATTCCATCGAAATCTCATTTCGAAAAAAATATTCCAGAAATCTCAATATCGACGAATAAAATATATTAATAAATTCCGGAAATCACCTCGGAAAATAATTCGTCGAAAATCACTTAAATCACAAGTTCAAATCCGAGCGAATAAAACTCACGTTCCAAAAATCATGATGGAAAATCCAAGCAATATTCCAAAACCGAAATCATATCCGAAACTAAAATAATATGATAATTAATAAAACATTAATTCGAAAAATAAATGCATGCATCAATATTCAAAAACAAACGTCCACTCACAGTACTAGTTGGCGACCACGCAAACGAGTCCCTTCATCTAGCCGTAGCTCGCAACATTGCCCTGTACACAATTATATTTCCGTAAACGGCAATCCGATAAAATAAATACGAACCTAAACGAAACCCGAAAATCTCTATCTCCAATACTTCACAAATTCCACCCAAATCTCTTCCACAACACCAATTCCTCAATCTACATATTCCACAATGAAAACGAGGGAAATCCAACGGCCGGATTTCCCACAATTCCATCACAAAACTTCGAACTTCGGAAATTCACAAACAATTCCAAAATTCACCAAACTTCACATACAAGCTCTATGATAATTATAGAATTTAACTAGCCAGAAAATGAAATTAAAAAGCTACCCTAGCCGCCGCTACCGCCGCCCATAGTGGCGGCGCCGCCGCCATCGCCACCAGCTCCGATGGCCACCAAACTTTGGCAGCAGCACCTACTCAACGGACCCAATAATTCTTTCAACTGTGACCAAGTTAGAAAATGAGCGGAAGTACCTCAACAATTAAGGAGAAGCTTGAACTCAAACTGTGAATAGTGACCGTAATCTTCCAATCGTCGATTCTTCCTCTACACTGCAAATCATGGCTCAAGGCTAGGGGGAAAATGATCCTTGGCAAAAACCGAACCTTCGACGCCGGTTTGGTGGCCGGAGACGGCCGGAATCGCCGGAAATCAACGAAACTCCAAATTGCTACAGTGAACTTCACGGCTCAAATCTAAGCTCCTCGGGCCGAGCCACCGCAAAACACCACCATAGGCGCCTAGAGGGAGCGGAGACAAGTCCGCCGGTACCCGCCATGCACCGCCAGGTGGCCGGAAAAGGAAAGTGGCTGAAGTTGCAGAGCGACGAGGAGAGAGAGAGAAAAACGCGGGGAGGAAGAGAGAGGGAGAGAAAAGAAAAATTACCGGCCTCCACAGTAACTTTTCAAATTTATACTATCTACCATGAACAGTAACTTTACCCTTTTCGCTTATAACTTTCGCATACGAACTCCTATTTTTACGTACCACATATGCACGCGCTCGGTTTAACGTCCTCTACAACTTTCATGAAGAACAAAAAGTCAACTTTTAGGGCCACTAAAAGTACTAAAACGACAGTAAAAGTGAAAGTAAATATCGTTTACCGTCCAAATGACTAGTAAACCGGTGAATTCAGGTTCGGGACGTTACAATTTCTCTCTTAATTCCTCACGGCAAATACAAAAGATAATTCTCCAAGAATATTTCATTCCAAGAAAATCTCCCTAGAAAATCTCCACCGAAATCTTGTTTGTAATTTCTGATTTTTCACGCCATTCCTTGTTTCTCTCTTAGGATTTCACGGCAACAACATCTCTACGGTTTACTCTTGCGTCACAACCCTAGTTCCATGGGCTCTTGTGGGCCGTTGATCCATTTTGCCGAAAATCCAATGAGTCTTGAGAGTTCTTGGGCCTTGTTGCTTCATCTTCAAGCCTTGATACCTTCCAACGCCATAACACTTCATTTTTCCATTTCTTTTTCATGGTTGCGTTGGAAACTTCATTGGTAAGCTCTCCTCCTTTTCGCAGGGTTTCCTGGTTGGAGCAGGAAAACTTCTTTTCTTCATTTCTGCTCATTTCTGTGGTCCATTGTTTCTCATTTTTGCTCCCCTTAACGTTTGCAAGCTCCTCTTTCCATTTGTGAGTTCATTTCCACTTTTTAGCTCCGAGGTCCTGAAAATAGAAACTAGTAAGAAAAATAGAAACTTTCCTAAAATGAAAAATGGCAACTTTCCTAAACTGAAAATGGAAACTTTCCAAAAATGAAAAATAGAAACTTTCTACAAATAGGAACTTTCCCAATCGGAGAATGGAAACTTTCCTAAACAGAGTTTTATTAAGAAAATAATGCAGAAAATGTAGGGAAATGCAGTTAAAACGTCGCATTAAAATGCTTCTATCACTACATTCTCATGTAGTATATTGAACTATTGAACATAAGTTCTGATATGCTAAAAGTAGCACACAATTTAACCCTGCAAAATGTAGTTGTCAGTATAGAATAAGTAGAGATCGTTCAAGCAGGGGATTGAGGGTATACCTATAATGTCACGCCCCGAATTTTGAATAATAAATTCAAATCCGAAACATGAATAATTACAATTACAAAATCCAAATCTCGAAACTTCGAGTTCATTATTACAATCCACTCTCACAAGCAATATTGTAAAGCTCAAATGAGCATAACACACCTCACAACTTACAATTGCTGTAAAACTCTAACAATTGCTTTAACCGCACGATCACCGTCCTGGTTCTCCTGTCCTGTAGGATTACCCGCTACACAATTTGAATAGTGTACCGGGAGTTGCAACAACACAAAACCCGGTAAGCTTTTGACAGCTAGTATGAGTAAACAAGAAAGAACTGTTGATTTATTAAATTACAAGACCACCACAAACCCACGTTACTTTCTCACTCTCATATATATATATATAGACACTTATGAGTTACTCTCAATTTCCCCCATAAGGTCACTCAATATTTGGCAGACAGACTAGAGCTCTAACTGATCGTTTCCACCTACCCGGCGCGAGAGCGTGGTTCACGATTTAATACTATTCAGTTCCACCTACCCGGCGCGAGAGCGTGGTTCGCTGATAGTATGCCATGGTCACCCCGTGACCTATTGATCTCCACAGATCACAACAATTTATTGTTCCTCAACAATAAAACTCAACATCTCTCTCAATATATTGTTTCACAACAATAAACTCAATACCCCTCACAATATATTGTTTCTCAACAATAAACTCAATACCCCTCACAATATATTGTTTCTCAACAATAAACTCAACACAACTCCAACAATACATATTATTTCACGTAATAATATATATACAGACATTCACACAGGAATGTCTAATACACCAACAATAGTTCATATGATTGCAAAATAAAGCAATTAAATATATTGGGTTCGTAATATGAACCACGTGAGGTTTACTCACCTCCAATTCCAGCTGCGTCTTCTAAAAGCCACATATCCATCTGAATCGTCCACCAACTCGATTCGTCAATCACCTAATCAGATACTATCTTGACTTAGTAAATTACTCATAAACCACACATATACTGAAATCCAACGGTCGGATTCTAATTATATGATGATCCGACGGTCGAATCTTAATTTAATGATGATCCAACGGTCAGATCCTCACGGATCGCCCTTAGGATCATCCTCCAAAATTATAATGAAGATCCAACGGTCAGATCTTCTCGAATCATCCTTACAAACATCTCCACAAAATTATATGAAAATCTGACGGTCGGATTCTCACGAATCGCCTTTCGAATCACCATTTCTCAATTATACGAAGATCCAACGGTCGGATCTTCGCCCATGACCACACAAAGCCACTGGGACAGTCATAAGATCATCATATCAAAACTACAAGTCCATCTGACGGTCCTAACTTCACATATCACAAATCTAACGATCGAAATCGATCGAAACTTAAAAATTCATAACTTCATCATACGATATCCAAAAATTGCGTATAATATATCAAAATGATCGTATTGAAATATAGAATCTGAAAATGTACAGAAACCATATTTTTGATCCCCGGAGGTGGCCGGAAAGGGCCGCCGGAGTTAGTGGCAGAGCCGCCGCCGACCACCGCCAATGGTGTCGGGGCCGGGCTGCCCTTCTTCATCTCAACAAGCTTAACAATTTTCATAACTAGCATGAAGTCTGAAAATGACCGGAAGTAGTCGAAAATTACCTAGAACAGTTGGAGTGGCCGGAATTTTTCCAGAAACCGGCGAAGAAATGCAGAAACCGATATGCTATGATTTCGACGTGAAAACTTCATCCTCCGGCCTCGATCCCTTCTGGAGAGTTGTTAAGAACATCAAGACGAACTCACTGGTTCAAGAATCAATCAAAACGATGCACTACAGCTCGAGATATCACGATCGAAAGGTTTGATTCTCGATCAAGAACAGTCGAGCTCCGACGAACGTGAAAACCTTCACTCCAGGTGCGATCCTTCTCCGAGCATGATCACTAGGTTGAGGTGAGTTCAAGGAGCTAATGATTGTGAGTTTTGGTGGCCGGAGCTAGGAGAAAACCGGCGTTGACCCTTTCGTTGTTCATAGTTTCCAGCTCCGATCTGCCGGCTTTGAGGCCGACCCGGTGGAAAAGCACACGTCCAGCTGCTAGGAGAGGTCGAGGCGAAGCTGTGGTGGCTCAGGGGTGGCTTGGCGTCGACGGACGACGGACGACGGCGCTGCAGGCGGAGGAAGAAAACCCAGAAGGAGAGGAAGAACCGGAGCGAAGAGAGAGAATAGACCGAGTTTCCCAAAAGGGAAATTAAGGAAAATATTTTTGGAAATTTCCAAAAATGGCAGCTTTATACTAATTTGGAAACTTTTTCGAAAAAACATAACTAATTCATACGAACTCCGATTTTCTCATTCCGCATATGCACGAGATCGTATCGACGAGCTCTACAACTTTCGTGAATGAAGTTTTCCCAAATTCCCAATGTATAAAAAGTCAACTCCTTTGACCCCCCCTAAAACGTTCAGTTTTCGAAATAAAATCAGTCGAACTAATTCCACACTCCTCCAAGCTTCGTACTCGTGCCCACAACCACGAAATCATTTCCAAAACGTCATCGGCAATTAACTTGAATTTTTCGGGTATTACAATCCACCCTCCTTAAAGAAATTTCGTCCCGAAATTTAAGCGCGAGTTAATTGCTCTCGATTACGGTTAACCTAACCATCGAATCTCCATCTTTCCCAAAACTGTAGTAATCTACAAAGCCACAGCCCTTTGTATAAAAAAATACATTCCTATGGCCACTAAATCCTTTCATCACAACGTAAACTCACAAAATAACTGCTCAACATCACTCCACATCAATTACACAAAATCATTACGTGGATCATCGAATAGATCATCTCCTAGATCTTCACAGAGATTATCTCATAGATCCTCACATAGATCATCGCCCTGTACTGGCATACAAGCACAGTAAACACTCCCACAAAGCGTTTCGCTACTCAATTAGCATCACGGTAAATCTCTATAGTAAAACTTAAGCATGCACTATTCTACCCAACAATAGAGATGCATCACTCAAAATTAACAAATCATTCTCAAAAGCACGCCAATAAAACATGTCACCCAGTGATGATAACTTGGGCTTGCTCAATCCTTGGGCTAAGCATTAGGGCTGGCCAATTGGGCCGAAGAAACCGAACCATCCACATTTCGAACCGGCCCGAACCAATTTGGGTTTAACATTTGGGCCTACCAATCGGGCCGAACAGAATGCATTTTGAATAGGCCCAACCAATTTGGGCTTACTATTTGGGCCTACCAATCGGCCGAACAATTGGGCTTAACATTTGGGCCTACCAATCGGCCCACCAACTTTCAGCTCGGCTACGGTATGAAATTGTACATACCGTAGGTATACCATATATACGTATGCATACCATACAGACCGTATATATGTATGCATACCGTACATGCCGTATATACGTATGTATACCGTACATACTGTATATACGTATGCGTACCGTACAACTGTATATACGTATGCATACCGTACCGACCGTATATCCGTATGTATACCGTACATACCGTATATACGTCCGTATATCAAGCATATACGAGATCCAAAAATATTTGTAGGAGGTAAGGTTCGAACTCCCGACCTCGAACACGAAGGTTTTGCTCCCAACCACTGAAGCAAGAGCTGCCTTCATTAATATATGCTCACGTGTTATATTTATTATGTCATAAGCGACATAAATAAAATAACGGGGGAGGCAAGGTTCGAAACCTCAACCTGCCGCACGAAACCTTTGTCCCCCAACCACTGGAGCACAAGCTGTGCTTAATATAATGTGTACAAATGTTATACTTATTATGTCATAAGCGAACATAATAAAAATAAACGAGAGGCAAGGTTCGAACCTCTCACCTCTTGTACAAGAGCTTTGCTCTTCAACCACTAGAGCACCAGCTGCTCTCTTTACTATCCATGCAACTCCCTTTATTTATTCTATCATAAGCGATAGAATAAAAACAAACTGTCGGTACACTCCACGTGCCACGACACGTCTCTTCCGTGATTTACGGAAAGCAAATCACTTTCGGCTAAAGCTGTCTGCCACAGCGTCTCGAGATTCCCTCGGTCCCCTTACACGCTCTCCACGCGCCAACAGCTTTTCCGTGTTTTAGGGCGACTTTAATCCAACGCGTAGAATGAATCACAGGAGTCGTCCATCCAACGGTGGAGATCCGCTCACCTCGCTCTATAAATAGGTGCATTCTGAGGGCGCAACTGTTCATTCCAAAGGAACGAAAATCTCTCCTGAGTTCCAGCCCCTCTCTCCCAACTCTTCAGCTTTCCTCTTCTTTCAAAACTCAAAACATTTCTTCTTCGATTCAATCCTTCTCTTCTGATCTTCTCTCCCATCTAGTTGATTCAATCCCATCTTTCCTCTGAACTTTCAGATCTCCAACACACCATCATCATCCTTAATCCCTTTAACAACAACTCCTTCAAACACTCGACAACTTTACTCTTCGATCTTCACATCCCCTCAACCCATCACCATGGAACCACGAACTCTGCAACTGATGGAGCTACAAACCCAGCAACAAATCGAGGATGGAGGAAACAACCAAGCAGCCGGGAGTAGTGCCAACACAGATTTCTGGCGAAGCCGTGCCAGGTGGGTTCCTACTCCAGATCAAATAAGGATCCTCAAGGATCTTTACTACGACAAGGGAGTTAAGACCCCAACTACAGAGCATATTCACGAGATCTGTCTCCAGCTGCAACAGTATGGACAGGTTGAGGGCAAGAACATTTATTTTTGGTTCCAGAATGTCAGGGCTCGAGAGAAGCAGATGAAGAGGTGCAATCAGGCTGCTCAAGTGCCCATGGGAACTAGTTCTCCTGGTACTGGTGGATCCATCGATCTCAATTTTGGGTCCACTGGTTCTACTGGTGCTGGTGGATCCATCGACATCAATTTTGGGCCAACTGGTGGATCCATTGACATCAATTTTGGGTCCACTAGTTCTACTGATGATGGTAGATCCATTAATCTCAACTTTGGTTCCACCGATTCTACTGGTAATGAAGGATTTCTTGATTTAAATTTTGTTTCATATTCTTCCTCACACTTCAACACTAATACCAGTACAACTCTTTTGGCACAACAACGAGGAGGAGATCACCAGGAGGTTGAAACTCTTCCTCTGTTCCCCGTGCACGGCGAGGACGTCTTTGGTAACCCGAATACTACTTCCGAGGAAGGTAGCGCATTTGGTTACTATTCTGGTGGCTCAGGCGGTTACCACAGTGGCTCAAACGTTTCTCTTGAGCTCAGCCTCAACCCATCCGGAGCTGCTGACTAGGCTTAGTATAGCATAGTCCTCGTTTCCCTTTTTGTAATATAAAATCAATAAGATTGTGTGCATGTTTTCTTTTCTTTTTGTTTAACCAACAACAACACCAAGGATCGAACCTTGGTCACTCAATACTCTTTTCAAAACCATCGAGAACTCTGCTGCACACATCTTTCAAAATGATTTATCACAAACAATCATTCAACCTAGCAATCAATTAAGTCACACAGAGGTCAAGCTAGTATCCTCTGAGTCAAACCAAACACAATACTTTCGTCACTAGAATTAGGGATTAATAAAGCTAAACACTTCCTGAGTTAGCTAGGAAAAACCCACGTCTTTAGAGTTACTCTTACAACTCTTATAGAATCTCGATAATTCCATCTATCAATCGCTTCAACAAAAACTCACCACAATTCAATCCCTAACATTTAGCGATTCAGAAATCGAATCAAACTCCATATCACATAGTAATTCACTTGAACCACTATGGATACCTAACAAAGTCACTAAAATCAATATCTGAAATTGCGTTTAACTATATCACTTAAAATCAATCACCAAAGGCACACACTCTCATCCAACATCATTCACAAGAACTGATTCAAACTCTCCCAATTAATTACACCAAAATCAACTCCATTGCAAAACTTTAAGTGTCCCGCCTACTTAAACTTAAAACACACAACAACTTCAAATTCACTGCAGTCCATCTCCATACTACGATCCAAAACTTAAGAAAACTAGTTCACCACACAAAGGCCACAAAATTCAATTTCATTCACTTGAACAAAACTATATTCACAAGTCACGGTCAGGTCATCAACCCATGGTGTTCAAATGAATAAATTTCAAATCCAGTTTTCCTTGTGAATCGTAACGTATCGTTCCAAAATGATGCAAGCAACATCAACCACGTATATAAGACACATCTCGCGAACTCAATTCAAATTCCGAATCATCAAAACTACTACTAATTCCAATTCTACCAACAATCCTGATTCTGAAGGAATTATAGTACTCAACGACAACCCAAAACAATGGTCTCTCATCTCTAACCATCGAGCACAAAATAAAATTCTTGTCTCGCACCTTAAATCCTGCTTAACAACTTACAAGCACAAGGAAGAAGTAACCACAATAATTTCTTCCCTAACCTCAACCCTACTAACAAACTCCACAAGGACATCTCAATACAAAACAAGGTATTTAATCCTTGATACGTACATCCCATCCAAACATCTGTATGTCCAACTTAAGAAGACAAAATTTATAACAATTCATACCCGTATCCACACTAGGTACGTGCATAGGTCAACATCATGCCTTCAACCAACACTTCAACATCCAAAAGGACCTCACTTCCATAAAACAAATCTCACCGACTCATCAGAGTTAAATCTAGAGGTCTCTATTCCTCGAAGATTACAACCTGCGGAAACTAAACTTATTCTAATACGAACTTAGAAGACAACTCTACCGTCCTACAGACATACACGCTGTCTAGACCCCATACTACGACATACCCAATGATTATACCAGTACCGAAGAGTATATGATGGGGATCCGCTGCAGACGGGCCATCACTCGGGGAGTACTGATTATCACCAAATATGTACCTTACGCTCTGATACCAAACTGTCACGCCCCGAATTTTGAATAATAAATTCAAATCCGAAACATGAATAATTACAATTACAAAATCCAAATCTCGAAACTTCGAGTTCATTATTACAATCCACTCTCACAAGCAATATTGTAAAGCTCAAATGAGCATAACACACCTCACAACTTACAATTGCTGTAAAACTCTAACAATTGCTTTAACCGCACGATCACCGTCCTGGTTCTCCTGTCCTGTAGGATTACCGCTACACAATTTGAATAGTGTACCGGGAGTTGCAACAACACAAAACCCGGTAAGCTTTTGACAGCTAGTATGAGTAAACAAGAAAGAACTGTTGATTTATTAAATTACAAGACCACCACAAACCCACGTTACTTTCTCACTCTCATATATATATATATAGACACTTATGAGTTACTCTCAATTTCCCCCATAAGGTCACTCAATATTTGGCAGACAGACTAGAGCTCTAACTGATCGTTTCCACCTACCCGGCGCGAGAGCGTGGTTCACGATTTAATACTATTCAGTTCCACAAACTGTCACGCCCCGAATTTTGAATAATAAATTCAAATCCGAAACATGAATAATTACAATTACAAAATCCAAATCTCGAAACTTCGAGTTCATTATTACAATCCACTCTCACAAGCAATATTGTAAAGCTCAAATGAGCATAACACACCTCACAACTTACAATTGCTGTAAAACTCTAACAATTGCTTTAACCGCACGATCACCGTCCTGGTTCTCCTGTCCTGTAGGATTACCCGCTACACAATTTGAATAGTGTACCGGGAGTTGCAACAACACAAAACCCGGTAAGCTTTTGACAGCTAGTATGAGTAAACAAGAAAGAACTGTTGATTTATTAAATTACAAGACCACCACAAACCCACGTTACTTTCTCACTCTCATATATATATATATAGACACTTATGAGTTACTCTCAATTTCCCCCATAAGGTCACTCAATATTTGGCAGACAGACTAGAGCTCTAACTGATCGTTTCCACCTACCCGGCGCGAGAGCGTGGTTCACGATTTAATACTATTCAGTTCCACCTACCCGGCGCGAGAGCGTGGTTCGCTGATAGTATGCCATGGTCACCCCGTGACCTATTGATCTCCACAGATCACAACAATTTATTGTTCCTCAACAATAAAACTCAACATCTCTCTCAATATATTGTTTCACAACAATAAACTCAATACCCCTCACAATATATTGTTTCTCAACAATAAACTCAATACCCCTCACAATATATTGTTTCTCAACAATAAACTCAACACAACTCCAACAATACATATTATTTCACGTAATAATATATATACAGACATTCACACAGGAATGTCTAATACACCAACAATAGTTCATATGATTGCAAAATAAAGCAATTAAATATATTGGGTTCGTAATATGAACCACGTGAGGTTTACTCACCTCCAATTCCAGCTGCGTCTTCTAAAAGCCACATATCCATCTGAATCGTCCACCAACTCGATTCGTCAATCACCTAATCAGATACTATCTTGACTTAGTAAATTACTCATAAACCACACATATACTGAAATCCAACGGTCGGATTCTAATTATATGATGATCCGACGGTCGAATCTTAATTTAATGATGATCCAACGGTCAGATCCTCACGGATCGCCCTTAGGATCATCCTCCAAAATTATAATGAAGATCCAACGGTCAGATCTTCTCGAATCATCCTTACAAACATCTCCACAAAATTATATGAAAATCTGACGGTCGGATTCTCACGAATCGCCTTCCGAATCACCATTTCTCAATTATACGAAGATCCAACGGTCGGATCTTCGCCCATGACCACACAAAGCCACTGGGACAGTCATAAGATCATCATATCAAAACTACAAGTCCATCTGACGGTCCTAACTTCACATATCACAAATCTAACGATCGAAATCGATCGAAACTTAAAAATTCATAACTTCATCATACGATATCCAAAAATTGCGTATAATATATCAAAATGATCGTATTGAAATATAGAATTTGAAAATGTACAGAAACCATATTTTTGATCCCCGGAGGTGGCCGGAAAGGGCCGCCGGAGTTAGTGGCAGAGCCGCCGCCGACCACCGCCAATGGTGTCGGGGCCGGGCTGCCCTTCTTCATCTCAACAAGCTTAACAATTTTCATAACTAGCATGAAGTCTGAAAATGACCGGAAGTAGTCGAAAATTACCTAGAACAGTTGGAGTGGCCGGAATTTTTCCAGAAACCGGCGAAGAAATGCAGAAACCGATATGCTATGATTTCGACGTGAAAACTTCATCCTCCGGCCTCGATCCCTTCTGGAGAGTTGTTAAGAACATCAAGACGAACTCACTAGTTCAAGAATCAATCAAAACGATGCACTACAGCTCGAGATATCACGATCGAAAGGTTTGATTCTCGATCAAGAACAGTCGAGCTCCGACGAACGTGAAAACCTTCACTCCAGGTGCGATCCTTCTCCGAGCATGATCACTAGGTTGAGGTGAGTTCAAGGAGCTAATGATTGTGAGTTTTGGTGGCTGGAGCTAGGAGAAAACCGGCGTTGACCCTTTCGTTGTTCATAGTTTCCAGCTCCGATCTGCCGGCTTTGAGGCCGACCCGGTGGAAAAGCACACGTCCAGCTGCTAGGAGAGGTCGAGGCGAAGCTGTGGTGGCTCAGGGGTGGCTTGGCGTCGACGGACGACGGACGACGGCGCTGCAGGCGGAGGAAGAAAACCCAGAAGGAGAGGAAGAACCGGAGCGAAGAGAAAGAATAGACCGAGTTTCCCAAAAGGGAAATTAAGGAAAATATTTTTGGAAATTTCCAAAAATGGCAGCTTTATACTAATTTGGAAACTTTTTCGAAAAAACATAACTAATTCATACGAACTCCGATTTTCTCATTCCGCATATGCACGAGATCGTATCGACGAGCTCTACAACTTTCGTGAAGGAAGTTTTCCCAAATTCCCAATGTATAAAAAGTCAACTCCTTTGACCTCCCCTAAAACGTTCAGTTTTCAAAATAAAATCATTCGAACTAATTCCACACTCCTCCAAGCTTCGTACTCGTGCCCACAACCACGAAATCATTTCCAAAACGTCATCGGCAATTAACTTGAATTTTTCGGGTATTACATATAATTCCGTAAACAAATAAAGAATTAATAAAAGTATAAGATATTATTTAAAAATAAAACAAAGAATATATACAAGTTAACGCAAATAAGGGGTTTTTGGATTTTTAAATTAAAAATTAAAAGAAACAAAAAAAAAATGTAAAATACATATACATGGGGTGAAACGCAAGGAACAAAGCTTAAAACCACATCCATATGTACCAAATCCAGTTACAATTCCTATAGTTGATTTTCTATGTCATGAGAAAGAAGTTGACCATGTGAAACGTTAGTAAGCAAATGATTTCTCATATTTTACTTTCCTTGAATATTTAATCTAAGTGAAAGCACCTAAATTAAACCTATTGCACATGCAATCATAGTCTAGAAAGCTAGCTAATCAAGAGCACATTCAACGCATGAAGAACAAAGAAAGGATGTCAACCAAAGTGCACAACCTAGTATGAAAAAGTTCATCCATTTGCAATCCTCCTTAATTGATTTCGACTTTTGTCCAAACCCTTTACTACTTATAATTCAGGTTTATAAAACTATTAGGTAAATTGTTTACCTAAATCTAACTCCAATTACATGCATATATCCTAAGCTTGCCCTCAAAGAACATAAACATATAAAAGTATTCTATAAACAAAATCAATTAAGCAATTTCACATAAGCAACATAGAAACCAACTATAAAGAAATCGCAACTTTTATTCAAACATAGAAACGGGCTTTAAACTTTGCGCTTAATGTCATGTTAACTAGAACTCATAGTTTACGAATTCAAACAAAGAAAAACCAAAGAGTTTACACAGAAAAAGATCGAATTACACCGTGAATGGATGAATGAAGAACACTTGTAAACGATGAACTGTAATACCCCGAAAAATCCAAATTAAATTCCGTGGATTTTTTAGAAATGATTTCACGATAGTGGGAGCGAGTACGAGGCTCGGAGAAGTTGTGGAATTAGTTCGAACGATTAATTTTCGAAAACGAACGTTATTTAGGGGCTCGCGAAAGTTGGCTTTTTATACGTTCAAAATTTGGGAAAATTTCCTTCATGAAAGTTGTAGAGCTCGTCGACACGATCGCGTGCATATGCGGAACGCAAAAATCGAAGTTCGTATGAATTAATTATGATTTTTTGAAAATGTTTCCAAATTAGTATAAAGCTTCCATTTTCGGAAATTTCCGAAAATATTTTCAGAATTTCCAAAAATGGAAGCTCGGAGCTGCAGCCCCTCCCCCGACCGGAAATCGCCTTCGATTTTCTTCCGGCTATTTCTTCCTCCTCCGGCCACCGATCCTCACCAAACTTCTTCCATTGGCTTCGTATGGTCCTTGCGCACCTGTCTGTGGCAGCCTTGCACGGCGGCACGGCCCCTAGCGGCGGCGGCGGCCCGGTTTCGATTTAAGCACGATTTTGGTCAACGCCGGTTTTCTCCTAGCTCCGGCCACCAAAACTTCCGATCCTTGGCTCCATGAACTCCCCTCAACCTGCTGATCATCATACTAGGAGGATTGCACCTAGAGTGACCGGTTTCACGTTCGTCGGAGCTCGGTAAGTTTTCAATCCGAAACGAAAATCTTTCGATCGGTATATCTCGAGCTGTAGTGCATCGTTTTGACTGATTCTTGAACCAGTGAGTTCTCCTTGATGTTCTTAACAACTCTCTAGAAGGGATCGAAGCCTGAAATTGAAGTTTTGACGTCGAAATCAAGCCTTGCCGGATTCTGCAAATTTCGCCGGATTCTGGAAATTTTCCGGCCACCTCGACTATTTTAGGTAATTTCAACCACTTCCGGTCATTTTCAGCTTACATGATAGTTATGAAAGTTGTTAAGCATGATGAGAGGAAGAGGAGCAGCCCGGCCCCGACACCATTGGCGGTGGTCGGCGGCGGCTCTGCCCTAACTCCGGCGTCCCTTTTCCGGCCACCTCCGGGGGTCAAAAATATAGTTTCTGTGCATTTTTAGATTCTATATTTCAATACGATCATTTCGATATATTATACGCAATTTTTGGATATCGTATGATTAAGTTATGAATTTTTAAGTTTCGATCGATTTCGATCGTTAGATTTGTGATCTGTGAAGTTAGGACCGTCAGATGGACTTGTAGTTTTGATATGATGATCTTATGACTGTTCCAGTGGCTTTGTGTGGTCATGGGCGAAGATCCGACCGTTGGATCTTCGTATAAATGCAAAACAGTGATTAGGGAGGCGATTCGTGAGAATCCGTCCGTCGGATTTTCGTATAAATTTGTGAAGATGTTAGTAAGGACGATTCAGGAAGATCCGACCGTTGGATCTTCGTGATGATTTTTGGAGGGTGATCCTAAAGGCGATCCGTGAGGATCCGACCGTTGGATCATCATTTAATTTTGATCCGACCGTTGGATTGTCGTTTAAGTATGTTTTTGAGTTATTGGCTAAAATAAGGTCATGTGTGATTAGGTGATTGACGGTCTCCCTTGGGTGAACGATTTCGGTGTGTATTGTGTTAAATTGAAGACGCAGCGGGAATATCGAGGTGAGTAAATCGCACATGGTTCATTCACGAACCGAAATTCGGTGATTTTATTTAATTGGGAAATTGTGGAAATTGTTTTATGAAAATAAATATTTGTTTTAAATTATATGGACTTGATCGACTACGGTCCATAGGTAAGTAAAATGTATTTAAACTATAAAAATGAATTTCTAGATTTTATTGCATGTGAACTATAGTTGGTATTAGTGGTCACTCTTGTGTGGGTGACTACGTATATATATATTTACGTGGAATATATATTCGATGGTGTGACATCGGGTGAAGTATTGATGTGATTTACTGAGTTATATTTTGAGCATTACCCTTTGGAATATGTGATTTATCTTAGATGTTGTGTTGTCTATGATAATGGGTAATTGAGTAAAGTGCGATAGTTGAGTCGTTGAGATGAATTAAATGAGGAGTCGAGTGAATTGAGAAAAGCAGTCATTCGTAAGGTGAACCTTGGCCCAGGTGACACTTTACGATACAGTTAGAGCTCTAGTCTGTCTGCCATCATACTGCTTGGGGGATAAACGAGTTATCATATGCCCTTGGGTATGACATCACATACTGAATGGGATGATTAATATAATTAATCATAAGCCTGTAAGTATGATATACTGAATGGGGTGATTAATATAATTAATCATAAGCCTGTAAGTATAATATACTGCATGGGATGATTTATATAAATAAATCATAAGCCTGTGAGTATATATTGAGTAAGAAGTTGTTTATTTTTGAGTAGTCATGATGAGATGTGAGTTGATTGATGCTTGAAGTGACGTTGTACACTTCAATTCTTATGCAAAACAAAATTAAAATGTGCTTGAGTTGATTGTGTTACTTTAAATCGTGCAATCCTTTCGTTTACTCATACGAGCTTTGCAAAAAGCTTACCGGGTTTGTATTGTTGCAATCCCGGTACACTATTCAAACGGTGTAGCGGGTAATCCTGCAGGTCAGGAGAATCAGGGCGGTGATCGAGCGGGTTAGAGTATTTGTTATAGTTTTACAGCATTTGTAATAGTGAGGTGAGTTAAGCTCATTGAGCCTTAGAATTTGATTTGGTGAGAGTGTGTTGTAATAATTAACTTGAGGATTTGATTTATTGTAATATTGAGAGGTGTGAAGTGTGGTTGTTTTGAGAAAAAAATTCAGGTTGTATTTATGTGAGTTGTATTAATTCATGTTTCGGATTTGGATTTGTTATTCAAAATCCGGGGCGTGACAGTTTGGTATCAGAGCGTAAGGTACATATTTGGTGATAATCAGTACTCCCCGAGTGATGGCCCGTCTGCAGCGGATCCCCATCGTATACTCTTCGGTACTGGTATAATCATTGGGTATGTCTTAGTATGGGGTCTAGACAGCGTGTATGTCAGTAGGACGGTAGAGTTGTCTTCTAAGTTTGTATTAGAATAAGTTTAGTTTCCGCAGGTTGTAATCTTTGAGGAATGGAAACCTCCGGATTTAACTCTGATGAGTCAGTGAGGATTGTTTATGGAAATGAGTTTCCTTTTGTATGTAGAAGTGTTTGGTTGAAGGCATGGTGTGGACCTATGCTCGTATCTGATGTGGATACGAGTATTAATTGATAGTAATTTTGCCTTCTTAAGTTGGACATACAGATGCATTTGAATAGATTCTAGACTCATGTGGAGTTGTGAGTAGTGTTGCGGTTAGGGAAGAAATTATTGTGGTTAATTCTTCCATGTGCTTGTAAGTTGTTGAGCAGAGTTTGAGGTGCGAGAACGGAGTTTGATCTCGTGTTTGAGTGATTGAGACGAACGACTATATATTTGAGTTCTCTCCGAGTACCTAAAATCTTAAGGGCTATTTGAAGTGGGACTAGTGGTAGTTTTAGTATTTCTAAATTTAAATCGAGATCCGAGGAACATGTTTTGTATACGTGGTTGATGTTGCGAGCATCATTTTGATTGATATTTTGCGTTTCACAAAGACAACTGGATTGGAAATTCTCCGTTTGGACACCTTGGTCTGTTGACCTGACTATGACTTGTGGACATAGTTTTATTTAAGTGAAGGAAATTGATTTTGTGAACTAGTTTTCTTAAGTTTTGGATCGTAGTATGGAGTTGGACTGAAGTGAATTTGAGGTTGTTTGTGTTTTAAGTTTAAGTAGGCGGGACACTTAAAGTTTTGAAATGGAGTTTGATCTTGGTCGGTAAATAATGGGGAGATTTAGAGTCAACTCTCTGTAAATGTTATTAGATGAGGGTGTGTTTCTGTGGTGATGGATTTTAGGAGAAATGGTTAAGTGCAATTTTGGGTATTGATTGTAGTGACATTGTTGGGTATCCATAGTGGTTCAAGTGAATTACTATGCGATATGGAGTTTGATTCGGTTTCTAAATCGTAAATTCATAGGGTATGAATTGTGGTAAGTTTAATGGAGCAATTAATAGAGGAAATGGTTGAGATTTTATAAGAATTGTAAGAGTAACTCTAAAGACGTGGGTTTTTCCTAGCTAACTCAGGATGTGTTTAGCTTTATAAATCCCTAATCCTATCGATGAAATTGTTGTGTTTGGTTTGACTCAGAGGATACTAGCTAGACCTCGATGCGACTTAATTGATTGTTGGATTCTTTTTGAGTGATTGTTTTTATTGCATCATTATGAAAGATGTGTGCAGTAGAGTTGTTTATGGTTTTGAAAATAGTATTGGGTGACCAAGGTTCGATCCTTGGTGTTGTTGTTGGTTAAACAAAAAGAAAAGAAAACATGCACACCATCTTATTGATTTTACATTACAAAAAAAAAAAAAAAAAAAAAAAAAAAAAAAACAAAAAGGAAAACGAGGACCATGCTATACTAAGCCTAGTCAGCAGCTCCGGATGGATTGAGGCTGAGCTCAAGAGAAACGTTTGAGCCACTGTGGTAACCGCCTGAGCCACCAGAATAGTAACCAAAAGCGCTACCTTCCTCGGAAGTAGCCTTCAGGTTACCAAAGACGTCCTCGCCGTGCACGGGGAACAGAGGAAGAGTTTGAACCTCCTGGTGATCTCCTCCTCGTTGTTGCAGGGATGTTTGTCCTCCTGTTGTGCCAAAAGAGTTATACTGGTATTAGTGTTGAAGTGTGAGGAAGAATATGAAACAAAATTTAAATCAAGAAATCCTTCATTACCAGTAGAATAGGTGGAACCAAAGTTGAGATCAATGGATCTACCATCATCAGTAGAACTAGTGGACCCAAAATTGATGTCAATGGATCCACCAGCTTGCCCAAAATTGATGTCGATGGATCCACCAGCACCAGTAGAACCAGTGGACCCAAAATTGAGATCAATGGATCCACCAGTACCAAGAGAACTAGTTTCCATGGGCACTGGAGCAGCCTGATTACACCTATTCATCTGCTTCTCTCGAGCCCTGACGTTCTGGAACCAAAAGTAAATGTTCTTACCCTCAACATGTCCATACTGGTTCAGCTGGAGGCAGATCTCGTGAATGTGCTCTGTAGTTGGGCACTTAAATCCCTTGACGTAGTAAAGATCCTTGAGGATTCTTATTTGTTCTGGAGTAGGAATCCACCTGGTACGGCTTCGCCAGAAATCCATGTTGGCACTACTTCCAGCTGCTTGGGTGTTTCCTCCCTCCTCTGTTGGTTGCTGTTGTTGTGGTTCCATTTGTTGCGGGGTTTGGAGCTCCATTAGTTGCAGAGTTCGTGGCTCTTGGGTCATGGAGTGAGAGGATGTGAAAATCGAGGAATACATGGTTTAGTGTTTGAGGGAGATTTTGTTAGAAGGATTGGAGTTGTTGAACTGGTGATTGGAGATCTGAGATTCTCAGAGGAAAGATGAGATCGAATCTTCAAATGGAAGAAAAGATCTGAGAAAGAAGGATTGAAGATTTGGAGGAAAAGATTGAAGATCTGAAAGTTCAGAGGAAAGATGGGATTGAATCAACTAGATGGGAGAGAAGATCAGAAGAGAAGGATCGAAATTGATGAAGAAAGGATTTGAGAAGAGAAAGGCTGAAGAGTTGAGAGAGAAAGACTTGAGCTCGGAAGAAAATTTCTTTTCTTTTGGAGTGAACAGTTTTTCTCCAGAATGCACCTATTTATAGAACAAGGTGAGCAGATCTCCACCGTTGGATGAACGATCTCAGAATTTGAATCCACGCGTTGGATTAAAGTCGCCCCGAAACCCGGAAAAGCTGTTGGCGCGTGTTGAGCGTGTAAGGGGACAGGCCGAACCTCGAGACGCTGTGGCAGACAGCTTTAGCCGAAAGTGATTTGCTTTCCGTAAATCACGGAAGAGACGTGTCGTGTCACGTGGAGTGTACCGACAGTTTGTTGTTATTCTATCGCTTATGATAGAATAAATAAAAGAAGTTGCATGGATAGTAACGAGAGCAGCTGGTGCTCTAGTGGTTGAAGAGCAAGGCTCTTGTACAAGAGGTCAGAGGTTCGAACCTTGCCTCTCGTTTATTTTTATTATGTTCGCTTATGACATAATAAGTATAACATTTGTACACATTATATTAAGCACAGCTTGTGCTCCAGTGGCTGGGGACAAAAGTTTTGTGCAGCAGGTTGAGGTTTCGAACCTTGCCTTCCCCGTTATTTTATTTATGTCGCTTATGACATAATAAATATAACACGTGGGCATATATTAATGAAGGCAGCTCTTGCTTCAGTGGTTGGGAGCAAAACCTTCGTGTTCGAGGTCGGGAGTTCGAACCTTACCTCTTACAAATATTTTTGGATCTCGTATATGCTTGATATACGGACGTATATACGGTATGTACGGTATACATACGTATATACGGTCTGTATGGTATGCATACGTATATACGGTATACCTACGGTATGTACAATTTCATACCGTAGCCGAGCTAAAAAGTTGTGGGCCAAATAGTAAGCCCAAATGTTAGGCCCGATTTGTAGGCCCAAATAGTAAGCCCAAATGTTAGGCCCGATTTGTAGGCCCAAATGGTAAGCCCAATTGTTCGGCCCGATTAGTAGGCCCAAATGTTAAACCCAAATTGGTTTGGGCCGGTTCGAAATGTGGATGGTCCGATTTCTTCAGGCCTAATTGGCCAGCCCTAGTGCTTAGCCCAGGGATTGAGCAAGCCCAAGTCATCATCATTGGGTGACATAATTTATTGGCGTGCTTTTGGGGATGATTTGTTTTGAGTGATGCATCTCTATGGTTGTGTAGAATAGTGCATGCTTAAGTTTTACTATAGAGATTTACCGTGATGCTAATGGAGTAGCGAAACGCTTTGTGGGAGTGTTTACTGTGCTTGTATGCCAGTACAGAGTGATGATCTATGTGAAGATCTATGTGATGATCTATGTGAAGATCTATGTAAGGATCTATGAGATGATCCATGTGATGATTTTGTGTAATTGATGTGGAGTGATGTTGAGCAGTTGTGTTGTGCGTATACGTTTGTGATGAAAGGATTTAGTGGCCATAGGAATGTATTTTTATACAAAGGATTGTGGCTTTGTAGATTACTACAGATTTGGAAAAGATGGAGATTTTATGGTTAGGTTAACCGTAATCGAGAGCAATTAACTTGCACTTAAATTTCGGGACGAAATTTCTTTAAGGAGGGTAGATTGTAATACCCCGAAAAATCCAAATTAAATTCCGTGGATTTTTTAGAAATGATTTCACGATAGTGGGAGCGAGTACGAGGCTCGGAGAAGTTGTGGAATTAGTTCGAACGATTAATTTTCGAAAACGAACGTTATTTAGGGGCTCGCGAAAGTTGACTTTTTATACGTTCAAAATTTGGGAAAATTTCCTTCATGAAAGTTGTAGAGCTCGTCGACACGATCGCGTGCATATGCGGAACGCAAAAATCGAAGTTCGTATGAATTAATTATGATTTTTTGAAAATGTTTCCAAATTAGTATAAAGCTTCCATTTTCGGAAATTTCCGAAAATATTTTCAGAATTTCCAAAAATGGAAGCTCGGAGCTGCAGCCCCTCCCCCGACCGGAAATCGCCTTCGATTTTCTTCCGGCTATTTCTTCCTCCTCCGGCCACCGATCCTCACCAAACTTCTTCCATTGGCTTCGTATGGTCCTTGCGCACCTGTCTGTGGCAGCCTTGCACGGCGGCACGGCCCCTAGCGGCGGCGGCGGCCCGGTTTCGATTTAAGCACGATTTTGGTCAACGCCGGTTTTCTCCTAGCTCCGGCCACCAAAACTTCCGATCCTTGGCTCCATGAACTCCCCTCAACCTGCTGATCATCATACTAGGAGGATTGCACCTAGAGTGACCGGTTTCACGTTCGTCGGAGCTCGGTAAGTTTTCAATCCGAAACGAAAATCTTTCGATCGGTATATCTCGAGCTGTAGTGCATCGTTTTGACTGATTCTTGAACCAGTGAGTTCTCCTTGATGTTCTTAACAACTCTCTAGAAGGGATCGAAGCCTGAAATTGAAGTTTTGACGTCGAAATCAAGCCTTGCCGGATTCTGCAAATTTCGCCGGATTCTGGAAATTTTCCGGCCACCTCGACTGTTTTAGGTAATTTCAACCACTTCCGGTCATTTTCAGCTTACATGATAGTTATGAAAGTTGTTAAGCATGATGAGAGGAAGAGGAGCAGCCCGGCCCCGACACCATTGGCGGTGGTCGGCGGCGGCTCTGCCCTAACTCCGGCGTCCTTTTTCCGGCCACCTCCGGGGGTCAAAAATATAGTTTCTGTGCATTTTTAGATTCTATATTTCAATACGATCATTTCGATATATTATACGCAATTTTTGGATATCGTATGATTAAGTTATGAATTTTTAAGTTTCGATCGATTTCGATCGTTAGATTTGTGATCTGTGAAGTTAGGACCGTCAGATGGACTTGTAGTTTTGATATGATGATCTTATGACTGTTCCAGTGGCTTTGTGTGGTCATGGGCGAAGATCCGACCGTTGGATCTTCGTATAAATGCAAAACAGTGATTAGGGAGGCGATTCGTGAGAATCCGTCCGTCGGATTTTCGTATAAATTTGTGAAGATGTTAGTAAGGACGATTCAGGAAGATCCGACCGTTGGATCTTCGTGATGATTTTTGGAGGGTGATCCTAAAGGCGATCCGTGAGGATCCGACCGTTGGATCATCATTTAATTTTGATCCGACCGTTGGATTGTCGTTTAAGTATGTTTTTGAGTTATTGGCTAAAATAAGGTCATGTGTGATTAGGTGATTGACGGTCTCCCTTGGGTGAACGATTTCGGTGTGTATTGTGTTAAATTGAAGACGCAGCGGGAATATCGAGGTGAGTAAATCGCACATGGTTCATTCACGAACCGAAATTCGGTGATTTTATTTAATTGGGAAATTGTGGAAATTGTTTTATGAAAATAAATATTTGTTTTAAATTATATGGACTTGATCGACTACGGTCCATAGGTAAGTAAAATGTATTTAAACTATAAAAATGAATTTCTAGATTTTATTGCATGTGAACTATAGTTGGTATTAGTGGTCACTCTTGTGTGGGTGACTACGTATATATATATTTACGTGGAATATATATTCGATGGTGTGACATCGGGTGAAGTATTGATGTGATTTACTGAGTTATATTTTGAGCATTACCCTTTGGAATATGTGATTTATCTTAGATGTTGTGTTGTCTATGATAATGGGTAATTGAGTAAAGTGCGATAGTTGAGTCGTTGAGATGAATTAAATGAGGAGTCGAGTGAATTGAGAAAAGCAGTCATTCGTAAGGTGAACCTTGGCCCAGGTGACACTTTACGATACAGTTAGAGCTCTAGTCTGTCTGCCATCATACTGCTTGGGGGATAAACGAGTTATCATATGCCCTTGGGTATGACATCACATACTGAATGGGATGATTAATATAATTAATCATAAGCCTGTAAGTATGATATACTGAATGGGGTGATTAATATAATTAATCATAAGCCTGTAAGTATAATATACTGCATGGGATGATTTATATAAATAAATCATAAGCCTGTGAGTATATATTGAGTAAGAAGTTGTTTATTTTTGAGTAGTCATGATGAGATGTGAGTTGATTGATGCTTGAAGTGACGTTGTACACTTCAATTCTTATGCAAAACAAAATTAAAATGTGCTTGAGTTGATTGTGTTACTTTAAATCGTGCAATCCTTTCGTTTACTCATACGAGCTTTGCAAAAAGCTTACCGGGTTTGTATTGTTGCAATCCCGGTACACTATTCAAACGGTGTAGCGGGTAATCCTGCAGGTCAGGAGAATCAGGGCGGTGATCGAGCGGGTTAGAGTATTTGTTATAGTTTTACAGCATTTGTAATAGTGAGGTGAGTTAAGCTCATTGAGCCTTAGAATTTGATTTGGTGAGAGTGTGTTGTAATAATTAACTTGAGGATTTGATTTATTGTAATATTGAGAGGTGTGAAGTGTGGTTGTTTTGAGAAAAAAATTCAGGTTGTATTTATGTGAGTTGTATTAATTCATGTTTCGGATTTGGATTTGTTATTCAAAATCCGGGGCGTGACATGAACACTTGAAGAACTTGAAAGCAAGGCTTCAATATCACGGCACAAGGTGGAAGGATGGCGGCTAGGGAGGCTCCCGGCTTCTTCTTCTCCTCCTCTTTGCTTGAAGACGCAGAACTAGAAGACAAGAGAATGAATCTGATTTTTGGTGTGTGAAAAGAATGAAAGAATTGATGAATGAAAAGGTCCCAAGGATGCATCTATATATAAGGGACGGCAAACTTAGTCTCCAAGCCTTTTGGATCCTTCTTTTAATTTCTAGGAATTATCTAATTGTTCACTATGTCAATAACCTCATCAGACAACAGCCGAGGACTGTTGTCTGATTCAACAAATTTCTGTTGTCTAGTAGCCTGATATCTCTTAGGCCTTCAGACGACAGATATTACCCGTGATCTATATTTCACTCAAACAACAGAGGCAGGCCAATAATCTGTTGTCTGATTATTTCCAAATATGCGGAATTATGACTTTCTGTTGTTGCAGATGTAACAAAACGACAGTTATATATTGTTATAAAGATTTTTGCACAACATCTTTTCATAAAACTCTATCGTTTGTATTTCACTAAGACGACAGAAATCTGTTGTATGAATATATGGAGATTTGAACTATCTTGGATTTTTTCTGTTGTCTGAATCAATTGTGGACAACATATATTTCTTATGTTCTATTGTGGCTTTCTAATTAAAATGACATAAATCTGTTGTCTGAATATATAGAGGCTTGAACTTTCTTGGGTCTTTCTGTTGTGTGATTCAATTAGAAACCACAGTTATATGTCGATGTATAAGACTACAAAAGACCTTTGCTTGAATTCTGTTGTTTGATGTTGGTTTAGACGTCAGCTTTATTTGGTTCGTATGTCTTAGCAAGTGCAGTTGCACAACACCATATTAAGAAATCTGGTCTAAAATTTTTAATTGTAATGGTAAGAGAAACACTTCAATAAAATTATCATTATAATTAATTTCATTTGAAAACGTACAAGTATCCAGATCTCATTACATCAATCAAGCAAACTATAACTCTACGAGTTAAATCCACATAATATGAAAACACCAGATCATCTGGTGCTCTAAACTGCTCTCCCGACCAGCCACACTTCATCATCTTTCTTAAGCTCTCGAGCTTCTACCCTTGCTCCCCTTTCTCTTCTACCAGCAATGTCATATGAAAGTACCACACCTACACTTTCAAACAACCTTGAAAACATACATGTATGTAACTTAACCTCAGACATCTTGTTTGTCTTCATAGCTGCAACCACAAGTTCTGTTGTTCTACTCTCTTGGTCCCAAAAGCTGTCAAAGAAAAGACACAAGTGTTCTAATAACTGGACTCATATAATTACATGTGAAAAACAATACACTAAACAAAGAAACAAAAAATAGCATAAGAAAAATATACATAGAGTTTACTATATGGTATTGAGCACACAAAGTGCCATACTTAGAAAAGCAATGCATTAGAAAATGTAAGATTGCTTTATTTCCAGTGCAAGTAAGAGAAAATGTACATAAACTTACTTGCTCTAAACTTTATAGACCTTGTATGACCATTTTTGCCCTGATAGATCTCTGTTTCCTTGATCTAATCCTTGTAGAACAACTGGTCCCAGTACTCCCAAGTTCCATGTCTAAAAAGTGAAGACCATTTTTTGTGACAACATCAACCACCATTAGTTTAGTGACATAAGGAACAAATAGTTACATACCCTTAGCATCTAGAGAGTTGCTAACATTTATAGTAATTAATGGTCTGATGTTAGGCACTACAATTACTTGCTATGACACGACTTCCTTTGGACTTAGCTCACTATGTAAATACTACTTTTATGATACAATGAGAAGCAAAATGCATGATACATCAAGCTGTACAACTAATAGAAAATATACCAGATTCATTACTCATGTCCTCTTTGTGTAACTACTACCTTGGTCAAAGACTTCACTGCATCATTTGTTCCTCCAAGTAACCAACTTATTAGAACAAAGCATAAGTCTAGACAATTAAATAACAATATTTTGCAGGGATAAATGAAGAACTAAACTTCCATTAAATCCAAGTGCTTGATTTCAGGTCCACTATGAATAGTTAATTTCACTTAACCTCCTTTAGATGCCTGAAACAATTAGGAGAAGTGGATATAAATGAAACAAGAAACTTAATTAGTGGGAAAGAATGTCATAACTAGGAAAAACTATACTACTCAAGTAAGTAGACAATACTCAGAAATTCAAACTGTTGAAGATAAAGAGCATATTCATATTCTTAAATGATATAGGGCTTTCAACTATAAATTTGGTGTACTAACCAAATAAACAACCTAATATTAGTACTTACTAACAAAGCCACTTTAGATGTCGATCATAAAGAATTATAAGCACAGTTTTCAACTATCACTCCATGAGTTATGTTTTCCAACTATAACTTCAGCTAAATCAAAATTGAATTGGCAAGAAAAGGACAAAATATATATATATATATCCTCTGTGTATGTTAATGTGCAAGCTAGCAAAGAGGATTAGCATTGCAGCTAAAACGTTATATTATATTTATTAGATATGGTATAATTGCGTCCTCCTCAATATATACTTTTTAGCTAGGCATTCTGTAATTTTCTTATTCAAACCAAAACGCAATAAACTAATCTGATTGCAAATACACCATTAATATTTAGATAGGCAGAACTGGAAATAAAAGTAGAGGATTTTCAAGCAGACAGTAAAACTCACCAACCATTCCTTGTGACCCTGTAAACCTTCTCAGTTATTCGTCTTCACAGCAATTAACATGTCAGTATCAAGCTTTGCAGTTGTTGATGTATTGTCATCAACCCACCAAACTGTGGGGTCTTTCTTAGAGTGGCACCAGAATTTGAAAAAGACAACAGATATAGAAGTTTTGCTTGTTTGGGTGTTTCTTGGCTTTCTTCATCTGCTTAGCCTTTCCTTTGCTACACTTATCAACTGGAGAGTGGCCTTTCGTTTCCCAACTCTCCTACAAATAAGATGCACATATTTCAAATATACCACATGTATCAAACCTTAACAGAGATAATTAAGCAAAACAAAGTTTAGATAGGTAAACGGAAAGAAAACGCTAACTAACCCATCATCTCCATCTCAAATCCACGAAAACCCATAAACTCTTGCAATTCGAATCCAAACCCCCAGAAAGTTGGTTCAGCTCCTTCTCTGATTTTAGAGACAAATATCATACCTTTGAAAGGAAATTCGAACATAACCCAGACAAAAGATAATCCCGTATCCCAATTCGAACATAACCCACCAAACAAAAATCAAATTTGAAAGGAAATTTCCAATTAAAACCCTAAAACCCAATCCAACAGAAACCCTAAATTGATTAACAATGAATCAAAGGGCTTACCCAACAATAGGGATTGAGACCGATGAAATATTCTCAATTGCAACACCAACACGAAGCATGAGAGGGATTGAGATGGTTTGGCTGGTTTGGATCTATGGTTTGAAAAAGTAATTTAGATGGGTTCTGTGTTTCACTGAGATGGGGGATGAGGTTCTTCTGTATTTGTCGAAGCGAGATGGGGATGGGGGGCTGAGGTTTTTCTGGGTTTTCAGGTTTAATTGGAGGAGAGTTCGGATTTGGCAAGAAATTTGGGTTGTGGGCGCTGGGTTTTCAGTTTTGCACGAGGGAAAGGGGAGAAAATTGGTTTGACGACGCTGTGCAGAAGAGAGAAGTTTGGTTTGAGTTTTCAGATTGTTAAATTTATCGGGGAGGAATAGTTTCACTAGTTATGCCAAAAAAATATAAGTTGGAACACAATCAAGACTTCAACAATCCCCATTTATTAGACAACAGAAAACTGTTGTCTAAACACGATCCCTATTCTCAAAACTAACTTACCATTGTATATCATAGTACTCAGACAACAGTTTTTTTATCATTATGTCGTTAAAAAAAATCAGACAACAGAAAACAATCATTCTGTCGTCTGAGCTCTGTCGTCTAATGAGTATATTGGCATAGTGGTTCCACACAGCTCCAACTAATCAAATAAATCCACACTATGCCAAGAAAGCCTTCAGACGACAGATTATATCTGTCGTCTGATGAAGTAAAAATCTGTTGTCTAAGTGGCTGCCGTCTCTTAGCCACTCAGATGACAGATATTCTCCGTCGTTGATAATGCACTCAGACGACAGATTCAGTTTAAGGTACTGTCGTCTGAAGTACCTAATATTGAAGAATCGGGGTCTTTTTGTAATCTAAAACACCATACCACTACATATTTATGTTGTTTCTGTCGTCTGATTTGAAGAACAATGACAGTTATATGTCGACTGATTTCGTATGTAACAACATTTATATCATGAGTTATGTTGTTTGAGATTTCTTTGGACTACAGATAATTGTGATTCTTATGGTTAGATTGGATTTCCAACTACAGTTTTAGTTTTTTTATGTTGTTTGAATGTCACTTGGAGTATAGTCTTACTCAAATTTCTGTTGTCTGAACTAGTATTCAATCTCATTTTTCTGTTGTTTGTTTGGACTTTAAACCATTGTTTTAGTTATATTCTATTGTTTGAGAATGATTAGAAATATACTTTTATGTTGTTTGAAGTTGGTAGAAACAACATATCAACCACCTACTTCTGTTGTCTTAGAGCACTTTGAACTCCACTTTTCTGTTGTTTGAAGTAGGTAGAAACAACATATCAACATATCAGCCGCCTACTTCTGTTGTCTGAGAGCTCTTTAAACTCCACTTTTCTGTTGTTTGAAGTAGGTAGAAACAACATATGAACCACCTACTTCTGTTGTCTGAGAGCTCTTTGAACTCCACTTTTCTGTTGTTTTAAGTAGGTAAAAACAACATATCAACCACCTAGTTCTGTTGTCTGAGAGCTCTTTGAACTCTACTTTTCTGTTGTTTGAACATGGTAGAAACAACAAATGATCATTTGTTTATATTGTTTCTATTTTCTTGATACAACATAAATTGTGAAACCTGCATATATATACATTTGTTGTCTTTCAACCATTTCAACATCATTCATTTACAATCATCAAAACCATAAAATTGGACTAAAATCAGCATTCAAAATTATGCTTACGTTTCATTGCATCAACATCATCCAAAATACAATTCATAGTTCCAACTCTAAACCTAGCCAACAGTTACATAATGATCGAGATCGAGAACCAAAAAACCATCTTATCTCGATCATTTACCTAATATTGCACTAAGTCAAAAACCTATAAGGTAAAGAAAGAGTAGCTAGGCAGAGAAACTGGGAAGCAGACTCACTTGTCGACAATAGCTTTCCATTCACCAGCACAAAGTCGCCTTTTTAGTAGATCCATGAAATGCACGACTTCTTCATCCGGGTTCACCACCGACAACATCCAATGAGCACTATAGAAAAAGATGTAAAATTTTCAGAAAGGATTAAGTCCATTAAATCTATACATAGAAGCTATCAACAAACAATATAACATGCCTAACATTGTAGTCATACTAATTACATACCCTTTTTTTTTTTTTTTTTTTTTGCTTTGTGGACCAATTTTATTCTCAAAGGACTTTCTCAAATACAGAGATTACAAAGATTGCAACTCTTTTTTTGTTAAAGACATTGCAAGTCTTCGGATAAAAAAGTCTACAAGACAAATTAAATAACTAAATTCTGCATGCAAGTTGGACAAAATAGTTAGAAATGGATCCCAGAGTCTAGCAATACCAATTGGCCAAACCCATTTCAAAAACAGAGACAATACAGAGTACTAAAATGGAATACTGTAACCAGATTTACAACAAAATCACTTGAGCAGATGCTGAATTTAAAAAGTAACAAACAATACAGCATCCCTAGAGGCATACAATACCAAGACAACACAAGCAAATACTATCTTTTTCACTCTAAAATAAAGCAGTATCAATAGGGAAAGAGACATGAACGCATTACTAATAGTTTAACAGCCAAAAGGGAAATTACAGACAAGTGTATGGACATTAAAACATTATACTTGACAAACAGACACACAAATCAAATTTCATGTCCTTGATATTTTTTTAATGCGCCTGAATATTTGTATATAGATAATTGAAGATAATAGTTCATATTAATCAACTTAAGTTAATCGCTAACCCAAACCAATGCCAAAAGCAGTAAAAATCTCTGTAAATTGTGGTTAAGATGAATTTTTTTTTTTAAATGATAGAAATATATGAAGGATATCAAAAAAAAAACAGTAAACAAAATATAAAATGAAAGTCTTTAAATGTTTTGATCCCTGACCCCAATCACAGTTATGGGAAGTTGTAAGGTTGGACATAATAAAGTGAAGGAACTATAGTTGGCCAGACTGAAACCCATCTAACGACCATCACATTGTTGAACAAAACAGGAACAAATCTTTCTTCATAAATACAGTAAAGGAAATAAGAATATGTAAAACTATGGCAAATGATATAACTTTCTCTTACCTGTTTCTCATCACAACATACTGGTCCTGCTTTCAGCCAACTTGCAAGAAGGATCCATCAGTTCAAATCCACCAAAACCTATAATTTGTACGTCAGAACGGACATCTAAGTTAGAGCAAATCTGGTGGAAAACTAAAATTACTTGTTGCAAGTTATAAAACCACATGAGTTCCAAAAGTTCATGTTTTGTTCTTGTACACTGCAGAAAGTAAAGAGAAATTAGTTTATGGTGAATCATGACAATTAAAGAATGACGTAAATCATCGGATTACTTGAGCATCACAGAAAGCAATTCATTTAGTACCTGGGCAACTCAAATGGAGTTTTGAGTAGCACCTGCAACAATGAAAAGTTTCATTCTTAGTCATCATAAATAGTAACTTAAGATATCCACAATAACAACATTGAAATCCAAAACCAAGTGTAATCCATGTTTTACCTCCAGCAATGTACTCCATGTTAGGGTTAGAAGCAAGTTCCTGATACCTGAGATATACATCCATGTTTGCGGGTTAAGATTTCATCGCATATCATTAACAAAAGAAAATGTTCATACACAAAAGAGTGGTGTAGATCATGTAATTAATGTTATCTACAGCTACAAAAGTTTCCAGCAGCACCATATAATTGACGCACCTCTCTTCCTTAGTTTTCTACTCAAATTAGAGCCAAGACACACACAATAAGAGCAAACACTAAGTGCTTCAATTACAAATACAAAACCACACACAGACATAGCAAACTGAACTTAAGTAATTCTCAAATGCACAAAACAACATAAACAAATTCTCAACTCTCTAATATCATATAGCACTTTACGTGTGTTCTAGAGGGGGTGAATAGGACTTGACATTTGTTTTACTGAACCTACTTCTTTTACTCTTTTAAACCTACACCACTAGTTTTTAACCCTCTTTCTTTTGAATCAGCCTTTTGTAGTTAACTCTCAGTTTGTGCTATCAAATATGAAGGATCTACTCAAAATTTCCTGTTTTTCTTGGAGTATCAACTTACTCAATTAGAGATGATAATAAATTTTCAAGTTAGCATTTACTGTACAGTGGTTTCTAGTTGAATGTAGGTACTGGAATAACCACTGCTCTCCATATTTCCTTTGTAAAAGCTCTCATACTCATCAACTTCCTAGTAAGGATTTATCTTAATCAGAAAATTAAGATTTTGAAACTCCAAACATGCTGACATTACGAGGAAAGAGGGAGGTAACTTAAGCAGAAAATAAGAAAAGAAAAGAAAGAAAACCTGTAGGCCGAGAAAGTCGACTCCAAGGTTCTTGAGAACACTCAAAATTGCCTGCGAGCGGGCTTTCCACCTATGGTAAGCATAATTAACAAATATGGGATTTATCATTCTAGATACAAAATAACCAGATAAAACTAAGATATAAAACCCTGAATTACAGAATGTACAAATCTAAATCCTTTCGAGCATTACATGAAACTCCTTTCAGCAATTTCCTCATATAGAAAGGTTGAAAGCAAAACTCAAAATATCATATCAAGGCAGTAAGAGTTTCTAGGCATCACAGAATATAAAGGGCTATGGAACTGAAAGAATTAGCTGGTATATACAATGCTTACAAGCAAAATGTAAGTTTCAGTTTACCAGAAAAAATCAAATAGAACAAAAGCAGTTTCCAAAAAGAAAGAACTAGTTATAGTGCCACACAGAGTTCTTCAAAGCAGAACAATGCATGATGCCTATCTGAGTACATTTGGAATGTTGACACATACAGAGCTTAGTAAGCAAACAGTGCACACGTGTAGAACTTGTAAAATATGAAGCGTATGTAACTATTTGCAGACACCCGCCAAATCTTTACAAATATTACTAAACAATACAGATGAAATATCATAGACAAGTTGACTGCCATCGCCAGTAAACTGATAAACACCATGTAGTAGGGAAACACAGTAATTTGGCATTACAAGTGGGTAGGCAAAAACACAGACCAGGTGTTATATAAAAGAAATTGAACCCAACTTTCTACCTTATAATAGGTCTCACTTCTTATTATTGCAGGGGCATAGGGTTGATTATGTGCAATGTATAACTAGAACTCAAGTTAACTGATATTATATGTAATGTCACGTTGAAATCAGTTTCACTCAGCTGCACAACTCGTCAGATAACCATGCATAAGGTAAAAACTGCACATTTGGCAGAGGTTTTGAGCTCCATATTGAGTTGCGAATCGGGGTTTGAGGTGGAGGATTTATCTTCAATGTCAGAGTTTTTGGAATGAGTTCTTTTAGTACTTTCCAAACCAGATTAAAGATTGTGAGACCAGATACATATAAGTCAATTCAAGCTACATCATGCTAATTTAATGAAACAAGCAGATATCATGTAAGCTAACAATTCTTTTGATACCCAAAACAAATATCAATATATGACAACTATTGAAGCAATTAGTTCACCAAAAAGACACAAAAAAGTAAAAGGAAAAACTGAAGTTATGATTCATACTTGAGACAAGAAGATGGAGAGTGGGGAAACAAGGAGGTCTTCACATACGCCTACACACATAGAGTATTCATAGATAATCTGTTAGACAAAGGATTACAATAGCTATGCATCAAAAAGATAAAATCAACACCAAAGTAAATAGCATCACCCATATTAGAATCAAAACCAAAGTCAATTGAAGAGCAGACCTTTTTGGAGTGGTGGATGATATGAGATGTGTAAGACATATGTATAGCCAAATCAATTAATCAACTAACGAAAACCCAAAAAAAACCTTGTAATAATTATTACCATAAATTCGATTTGGTGATGGCGGTGGATGATACGGGTGAAGAATGGTGTTTAGGGTTCATTGTTCGAAACAGATCCTCGCAGTGAGGGTAAGAACTGCGGGTAAGTGAGGACGCATAACTCGGCGGAGCGCTGGCCACTCTAGAGCTCTTCAATGGCATCACGAAGGCGTCAAAGGTAGGCGACGAGGTCGGAGGTTTGGGGAGAGACGATGACGACAACATTGCGAAGAGGATGAGAGGGTGAAAGCTCGTAGATCCTGGTGAAAGCAAATCAACGGGGAATCATGAAGAAAACGATTGTTACCCACAACTAAAGCACACAATTCTGGAAAGAAGAAAACCCTATAGACAGATCGAGAAGGAGAGAGAATACCCATCTGTGGTGATTGAATTCAACGAAGAAGAGATACAAAGAGAGAGAGAGAGAGAGAGAGAGGCGGGTCAATTGAAAAAATAGAGGCCAAAGTGGAAAATGAGTGTGCTGCTAGGTTTGGGAGATGGAAAATGAGTTTTCTGATTTTTTTTCACCAAGTGTGGGAAAGCACGGGGCCGGGTCTAGGTCTATTAAAAGATAGATAAGTTTTGTTAACCAAAAAAAAAAAAAAAAAAAAGATAGATAAGTTTTAGTTCAGCCAAAAATAGGTTTTTGTCCACACAAGAAGAAATAATTTCTTCATTTAATTAGACAACAGAATTCTGTTGTCTGAGTTTTCTAAATTACAACAAACTTGAAAAAATTGATCTAGTATTGATTTTGATACTATTTAGACAACAGAAATAGTTAAAACTGTCGTCTGAAGACTTTCAAAAAAATCAGACAACAGAAAAAACCTCTTCTGTCGTCTGAGGGGTATGGTCTGAAGCATTTTTTGGCATAGTGCCATGTCAGCTTTTCTGCGTTGTCCAACCAATGAGAAGCCTCCAAAATTAAGTAGATTTGCACAATTGCACATGAGTCTTTAAAGGAGATAATATTGCAAAATTTATAAAGATATTTTCTGATTTAAACTCCTAAAATTCGGTCAAATAGGGGTATGAGCAACAAGCAACGTATCTGGACTTGATTCCGTCCTTTCTGCATGTTATAATCCCTTAAAACTCTCCAAGAATGATGTCAAACCCTTCTGGAAGCCTCTAGGACTTCACATGTGCAATATTTTCTTAAATATGAAGCATAAATTCGGCCATGGGCTTCCCGATGTGATTTGGGCCTCAAAACAGAAATTCCGTCAAAAGTCCGATTCACGCGCAGCTTGACCTTCTTGTACTAAATCGATCATAACTTCTTCTAGAAAAATGATATTGACAATCCGTAAAAAGCTCTGAAAACTAGAAATTCGAGGCTTTCCATCAATATAAAGATCATCATCTACTTCTTTCTGAGCTGCTCTTAATGCTCTGTCAAAGTTGACTGACTTGCACAGACAGATTTCCTGATTTGGCCTTTCATGAGTCTTTTCTCCTCTCCTAGTGATTAGGATTCCTTTTCCTGCCAAGAATAGGTTTCCTAGTCTAACTGGGACTCTGCATTTTTTGCCATTTCTTTGAACATGTTTCCTAGTTGACCCAGGATTCCTACTTTGACTGGGATTCCTAGTCGGACCAGGAATTCCTAGTCGGACCAGGAATAGTCCATTTCTTCATTTTAGCTCATTTCTGCATCCCTTGTGCCTTCTACTTGTCATTTCCAACGTCTCACATCCTTCTCAGGTGTCTTTAAGCTCATTTCCTTGTCATTTATTCCAATGTACCTAGAAAATAAAAACAAAGTTAAAAATGATTAAGTAAAGGAAATAACTAAGCAAAATATGAGGAGTTAACTATTAAAACATCGCATTGATATGCTTCTATCAAGTTCTCCAAGTTGGTTATGTGTCCTAGTTGTTATATAATAATTGGCTTCTGTTAACTTAAGCATGTTCAATGTATGTTTTAATTTACATGATTGGATTTCATATTTTGGCTTGAATATATCTGTAAAGTACCTATATAGATGTTCCTTCATGAAGCCACTTAATTTGATTTACATGATTGGATTTCATTGTATAATGATTTGTTTATTTATGTGCAATTGACTTTTTTCTTGTGACTAAGCATCTTTCTTAATTATGTGATCATCAAGTTAGAGATTATGGCTTGAATTGTTTTAGTACAATTAGCGATTCTAATGTACGTAAGCTCCGATCTTTAATGAACAGACTTTCTTCCAACATTATCAGATTGAAGCAAGGAAATGGCCACTTGAAGGCTCATATGGAAAGTTTTTGAGGGCATCTCGAAGAGTAGATAAGTTGGGATGACTTTGCCCACACCAAAATACACTCACCCAGCTTCAGTGATTTTCATTTGCTGATTTCTGGTCTGATGTCTCTATTTGTAATTGAAACAGAAGCATACTGAAAGGAAACTAGAGGCAGTTATGGTATAACATTGAACTAGCTTAAATTCCTCGATTGTAATTAGGTAACTTCAAATATTTGTTTTAATTTTTGTTTGGTCCTTTGCTTACTAGAATTTAGGGATTAGGGGTTTGATTGATTGATGTAATATGTTCTACCTTACTTTGTAAATGAAATTAATTATAGTGAGTGTAATATGAGTATAACATTTGAGCAAATTTTTTTTTTTTTTTTTTTTTTAACATACCTCATTTACGGCATGCAGTGTGCGCCTTTAATATGAGGTCTTTTACGGCATGCAATGTGGGCTGTAAATGACCTAAATGACATTTGATGAGCTCAAATTGAGTTCTCAAAATTAACCCTGTTGACAATTATTAGTATATAGCAAGTAGGGATCGTTCTATCCGTGCAATGTCATTTAAATGTCAAAGAAAGAAATATTAATTACATTTATACAATATGTACGAAAAACACAAAGAAATGGGTTTTTCTAATTGTTTTTATTTCTAGTCTAAATTAAACTAATTACAATGATCAATCAAACCATGAATCATAGATAAGATGGACAACTAAGATGTATGATGAAGTCAACAACCATTAACACGAAAACAAGGTATCAAATAACAAATCACGAATCAAAACATGCATTTGGAAGAAATCAATCAAGAACAAAGAGGGACGCCTACAAGGTTCTCTTTACTTTTCTTAGTTAAATTAACTAGATGAACGCACCATAGTTAACCCTATTAAACAAGCAATGCTAGTGAGTGATCAATCCATTAACAAAACACATTCAACGCATTAAACACTTAGAAAGTTTGATTGATTTAAGAAAAACACACAAGTTAGAACGCTAATCAAACATGCAATTCTCTTTGTTAATTTACCTAAGGAATTATAGGTTTTTCACATTAATTACCAAGACCTAGAACGCTAGCATCTTAATATGGATTCAATCATGTAATTCGAAACCTAAGTTGGCCATCAAAGAAATCGAAAATTATGAAAGGTGGGATTGAAGATTAAAATCAATAAACATCCAAAAGCATATAAAGAAATCGCAATTTATAATATGAAAATCCTAAAACATTTTCATGCTTTAAGGTTAAAGAAGACTATATGCTTTAAGGTCATGCTTTAGTAGTAACTTTTGGTGTTTGTGAGAGTAGCTTTAAGTGTTAGTCATAGTAGTTTTTGGTCTACTTGATAGTAGTTTTTGGTGGTGGTGGTGGTGGTAGTAGCTTTTGGTCTGCTTGATAGTAGCTTTTGTTGCTAGAGACAGTAACTTTTGGTGTTAGTAACAGTAACTTGGAGACCTTGCCAGAAATCTCACAAGAGTAGCTTTTGTGACATCGCCGGAGGTTGACGGAAATCTCACTAGAGTAGCTTTTATTACTAGTGACAGTAGCTTTTGTTGGTAATAGTAGCTTTTGGTGTTGGTGACAGTAGCTTTTGTTACCTCGTCGGATGTTACCAGAAATCTCACCAGAGTAGCTTTTGTTGGTAACAGTAGCTTTTGTTGCTGGTGACAATAGATTTTGTGACATCGCCGAAGGTTGCCGAAAATCTCACTAGAGTAACTTTTGTTGCTAGTGATAGTAGCTTTTGGTGTTTGTAACAATAACTTAATTTTGTCGCCGGAAGTTAGCCGGCGGTCAGCTAGAGACCCGCCGGAGTTGGCAGGAGACCTCGCCGGAAAGGAGAGAGAGAATGATTGTTGACTTTTTACTCTAGTGACATTTATGTAAATATGTTGGTTTTTATATCTAAAATTTAACACCCTTTTAATCTAGTGGCCTTATGAGGGAAAAAAATAGTTGGTGGCCTTAGAGAAATTTTATTCACACATTGCTAAATGATAGATACACATTTCTTACTTAATACACAACCTATTAACTTTTTCTTTTAATATTTTACTAGAAACACAACCCTAAACTTCCTAAACTATCCTCATTCACAATACACAATATCTTTTCATTAAATACATATCCTTTTTTTTTTTTGGCTGAAATAAATTGAGATAAATATCTGGTAAGAGACTACCTTTTTTTTTCTTATACAAGAGAGACTAGCTATTGCATTGCTGCAGTTGAAAAAAAAAAAGGGTCCTTGACCAAAAGCACCAAAATGAGCCAAACTTTTCTCACTTATCCCAGCAACAGTTTTTTATTTCCACCAACCCAATTTAGATTACAATGACTAATATATCCTCAGTCTAATTAAACAACCACATTTCATGCCATTCTCTCATATTTCTCTCTCCAGCACGATTCTCTCTCTCTCTCTCTCTCCATATCCAGTACAGATCACCGGTCACTTTCGCCGGAGAAAGTTTCACGACGACATGGAAAACTATTCTTCCTGGACGGTGACTTATTCAACCTTGGAGGCGAAGCAGAAGACCCATGGCTCTACACTGTTCGACGCCGTCCGATTTGGACAGGACGATTTGCAGAACAGCGATAGGGATCTGTCGACGTCGCTCCCGGCCTTGTCGTCGTTGCTGCTGCTGAGAGGTCGCTTTAGTCCGACTAGTGACTTCGTCGAGGAGGTCATCACCGGCTTCAATGAGATCGATTTCCACCGCTCGACCCGAGGACCCGATCCGGCAAGGACCTCAGCTCCGTTTTACAGAACCACCAGCCGCCGTTGTTTCAGCCTCGGGCTCCGGCGACCTGTCAATGCGAGTTTGGATTTGTTTCGGTAACCGGCCGGAGTCGATTTCGATTCAGGCCTCGTCTCCAATTGGATCTCTAGTGATGATGGAGGCTCAATCAAGTACTGGAAGAGTAACATGAATAATGTGCTAGTCAATGAATCTGCTCACTAGGAATCGGTTCGGAACTTAAGCTTCTATAGGAGTAATTTGAAGTTTTGTTCATGTTTGGATGATACTACTGTTAAAATCGGGGATTTTGAACGGTGCCAATAAGAGCAGACAGTGACCGGCCATGGTTGGAATGTGAAGAGTGTTGACTGGCTCTTGTTTCCTCTGCTCATCTTCTACTTGCTATTCAATCTCTCCTATGCAGCTGAAGCTGAAGATGAAAAAAATGTCACCAACATTGGAGCAATCATTGATGTTACTATTGGTACTTGATAAATTATGCAAGCAAAAAGTTTTATAGGGGAGAGAATAAAGGTCTATTAGGGGGGGCAATAGACGTCTATTGGGGGGCAATAGACGCTTTAAATTGACGTAATTTTCTCGTTTTTTTCTTTAATCAAAGTTTATTTGTCGAAATTTAGGGAGATTAGTTCTCATTTCGGTAATCGAAACGTCTATTAGGGGGCAATGGACATCTATTGGGGGGCAATAGGCGTTTTAAATTGACGTAATCTTCTCATTTTTTTTCTTTAATCAAAATTTATTTGTCTAAATTTAGGGAAATTAGTTCTTATTTCGGTAATCGAAACGTCTATTGGGGGGCAATAGACGACTATTGCCCTTCTATTGGGGGGCAATACACATCTACTGCCCCTCTATTGGGGGCAATTGAGGTTTTTCAAAAAATCCGGTAGGCGGCGGCCGGTGACCGGAATCCGGCGACCGGAGACGGGGCTCCGGCGAAGTCTCCTATGGTTTCTCTCTCTTCCATTTTCTCTCTCTCTCTCTAAGTAACACATGGGTGAGGGTAAAATGGTATTAAAAAAAAAACAAAAAAAAAACTTTATGGGATATTAGGGAAGACCCCCTTAGAGTGTTTTGGGTAAGAGGGAATTAAAAAAACTTAATGGGGTAAGTGGGAAAAAAATATCTAGAAATGGGGTAAATAGACAAAAACCAAAAAAAAAAAAACAAGACCCAAAGAATGGCATATTACACTAGAAGACTCAGCATCAATTCCTCAATGGCTCAATGTGAGAGTTTCGGTAAATCACATGGTCATCACTAAAGTTAATACAATGGCACCCAAAGAATGTTTTAATTGCTTTTCACTTGTTGGGTTGAACATACTCAAATGTCAATGGGGAATTTCTTGTCATTGAGGACTTGACCAAGACAATATTCATATGCCAATTGTTGAGATTTGTGAACTACTGATGATGAAATTGGAGCGAAACAAAACAATACACCGCAAGAGTTCTTGAGGAATTTTTCAATGGTTTTCACTTGCTCTTGTTTGTCCATATTATTTGGATAGTTAATACATTTTTGAAACTAGATTGATAAGAAGGCTCGATTCCATGCATGCTAAATTATTGAGAATCAAATTCATGTTATCCATCTGCGGTAGACTTGAAAAAAAAAACTGCATATATTTCTTAATTCCAACTATGTTTCTTTATTGTTAATATAAATATCACTTTTGGTAATTTAACTTACCCATAAAATGTGATGGTGGGTGTGTGAAAAAAAGGATGTGTATTTAGTATTTAGAGGTGTGTGAATAAAATTTCTCGTGGCTTATAGCTAAAAAAAAACATTCAAAACTGCACTTATATGTAATTGATCAAAAAAAAAAAAAAAGGTGGTGCTATTCACACACCTCCTCTATTTTTCTATTACTTTAATTTAATTTTCTTTTACAAATTACCCTAACTACCATCACTTTCAATTATGTTTCATTTTCTTATTTTTTTTTCTATTTGGCAAGTCAATCATGAATCAACCATCATTATACAATAAATCAATTTTTTTTTGCTACTAAGATATTATGATACGAAGATCTTCCAAGTAACACTAATTTTCAGCAGTAAATATGGTTTTTCTCTCCACACTCTGATTGATAGGTAAAAAGGTGTCGGACCTAATTCAACCTTGTGAAGAGAATGCCAATACAATAACTAGTTGGTTATTTACTGAACTGAAACATATAGATGGTAAAAAGTTGGTACTTATATAAAAATGAAATGCATAAACCATAGTTGGGGATGCAAAACTAGAGAGTAAAAAGTTCCACATGAACTTACAGTAGCAAAGAGCAAGCTATCCTTATCTCAATACATTTAATTCCTCTCAACTAGAAGCAAATACTTCAATAATGTATATTGGAGCATAAATTACCCAAATATTTGGTAGAAAATAACAAAAACCAATGTACCAGTCCACAACATTGCTTCATAAAAATAAAAGCTAATAAACAAGAGTAACTAGAAGCATCAAAACCAATCAACCCTCAATTAAAAACACAAACCCTTTTGAAACCCACCCCCACAAACAACCCACTCCTTATCTCTGAAACCTTCCTCAACTCATATTTGTATAATTTTCCTATGGCAAAATTTTTCATACTCTAGCATAATATAGTAGAACAAATCATGTCTACAATCATAAGGCTATCATTATTAGGCTGTTGTAAAGTTCTATAGTTTCTCAATGAATTCAAATACACTAAATAATTTCAGTTAGAATTTTACTAGGAATGATGGATTCAAAGGGACTCGAATGATCACTGAACTCATATTTTTCTTACATGTTTCCATTGCAAATCAAGTGTAAAATTTTCTCCAAAGATGGATCTAAAGTTGCTTGTTCTGCTTTGATTGAATTTCAAAGCATACATTAGAGAGATAGAATGACTATGCTAGAGAAGTTTTTGATGGAAAAAAAAAAGGGGGAATAGAAAAGAGTTTTGAAGTCCTCTGTACATGCGAGAATTATTTAGGGATGATTGAATTTCCAAATAGAAAAAAAAAAAATTAATTGCAAGAGAGGGTAGTTAGGGTAATTTGTAAAAAAAAATTGATTTAAAGTAATAGAAAAATAGAGAGGGTGTGTTATTGTGTTAATAGAGAAAAACGGTGTGTGAATAGAACCACAAAAAAAAACAAAAGAAGGTCAGATTATCAAGAATTAATTCTGGGCCTAAATTAGGCCCATTGGTTTGGAGGTGTGAAATGCCCGACCCATTAAACAGCTGAAGTCGTAATGAGTCGCAACAAAAACCCTAGCGTCTGCTTCCTTCTCAGTTCCCCTATTATATCGTCTCTTTGCTCTCTCACTCACTCCTCCCTCCTTCTCTACTCTATCGGAAGAACGCTCGCGCCTCACAGGTCTCTCTCTCTCTCTCTCTCTCTACAAAGTTGATTTCTTGGAGCGTCTTCTCTATCCCCTTCTCTTTTTGTTGCTATCAATTACTGAAATTACAGTTTCGATTTTTCTTTTGCATGTTTCAGATCTCAACTCTGTGCGATTCATTTTTCCGGCAAGCCATGGCTCTGGTGAGTTTTCGTTTCTTCTTTCAGCTGTAGTAAATCTGTGTCTCCTTTACTGCACTATTTATTTTCGTTAGTTGATTTGTGTTTGATGTTCATTTTAAAATCTTATTTGTAAGATCGTACTTGGCTTTTTTTTTCCTTGATATGGCCAATTGCCAATTTAGGTTTGATTGATCCTTGAAGTTCATCATTGGGATACAATTTATAATAGATTATTATTATTTTTTTAAAAATTTTGTTTTGAAAAATTGTGTTTTATTTGTCAAGACGGTCTTTTAATAGAGCAGTGTTGTTGAATCCTGTCTTCTATTTTTTACATAGATGATGCATATGCAATTTCTAATAAGGCCTCTGCTTTTGTTGTTATTTATGTATTTGTTGAAATCACTTTGGTAATTTTTTTTTTATCTAATCATATCTTTGCCATCTGCGATCTGGTTTTGGTTAACAGGTTTATCTGATCCACTTTGCAGGTCCTGCATGCAGGGAGTACAAACAAAAATGCATACAAGACTCTCATTGCTGCAGAGTATACAGGTGTGAAAGTTGCACTTGCACCCAACTTTGAGATGGGCGTCTCGAACAAGACTCCTGAATTTCTCAAGATGAACCCGATTGGGAAGGTAGACTGTTTTCTCTGACTAGCAAATAGTAATGGACATGCTAGTTTGATAATATCTTCTAAAGGATCTCTGATATATTTCTAGGTTCCTGTGCTGGAAACACCTGATGGTCCCATCTTCGAGAGTAATGCCATTGCACGTTACGGTAAGATTCTTCTGTATTCACTTGCATTATAAAATCTTGTTGTTGTATTGGAAAATTAATGGTGTTTGTGTTGCTTCAGTTACTCACTTGAAGGCTGACAATCCTCTTTATGGTTCATCTTCAATTGATTATGTAAGAACTCGATATCTCTAGTTTTTTTTTTCTGTCTCGTTTTGCAGTTTTCTTCGGATTCTCTTGCTCTTTGTTGTGCTTACTATATTATTTTCATTAGGCCCATATCGAGCAATGGATTGATTTTGGATCCTTGGAGATTGATGCTAACATTGTTAATTGGTTTAGACCAAGAATGGGAAGGGCTGTCTATCTTCCTCCAGTAAGTGACACAGTTCAGAATTATTTGGTTTTGGCTTTATTCCATATAGCTTTTGAGTGTGGCTCTGATGTTTAAATAAAGATATACCTGATGAGCCATTTTCCTTTCTTTGAAATATTTATAGCAGAGGTTAATAGAATACCTGTTTCAGTGCATATGAATTCTTATTGGTAGTTGTGTCTGGTCGATATTGAGTTCAAATGTTTTCTCTTGGTTTTATCTGTTCATCTCGAATAATAGTACTTTTTGTTTTTGTTCTCTATCATTTTAGTTAAACATTCATTGGATTACAAGATTGGAACAATGTTATGTTTTAATACTGTAGCACGAATAATCTGTTTAGGCACATAGGAATCTCAAACTGGCCCAATTACTACAATATTGGTTATCTGGTATATACATCAATCTATACTTTTGAAATAGTGATTTTAAAGAAATAATCTGCTGTTTGTAATTACTTTATTTCAGCTGCATTGGTCTGTCTGACCGGATTTTTCTTCTTTTCAATACGATTTCTGTGGAGTTCTTTCTGACATGTACTTTTATTTGTTTGTTGTTTAAGGCAGAGGAAGCTGCAATTGCTGCATTGAAGAGAGCACTGGGTGCAGTGAACACACACCTTGCTTCCTGCACATACCTTGTTGGGGATTCTGTCACCCTTGCTGACATCATTATGACATGCAATTTGTTTATGGGCTTCACTAAGCTCATGACTAAGAGCTTCACTTCAGAGTTTCCTCATGTTGAGAGATACTTTTGGACCATGGTCAATCAACCAAACTTCAAAAAGGTATTGGGTGAGGTTAAGCAGACGGATTCTGTTCCTGCTGTTCAATCTGCAAAGAAGCCTGCCCAGGCCAAAGAATCTGCTAAACCCAAGGCTAAGGAGGAGCCAAAGAAAGAAGCCAAGAAGGAGCCGGCAAAGCCCAAAGCAGAAGTTGAGGAGGAAGAGGCACCAAAGCCAAAACCCAAGAATCCTCTTGATCTGCTTCCCCCGAGTAAGATGATATTGGATGACTGGAAAAGGCTTTACTCTAACACGAAGACCAACTTCCGTGAGGTGGCAATTAAAGGTAATCATCTCAATTCATTACCCTTAACAGCTCAATGGTATAGATGATTAAGAGAAACAAGGTTTGACATTTTAAATTAACATTCTTTCATCAATTTAACTTATTTCGATTGGTTCATGCATTGATTGTGGAATACTGTGATTGGGTTATGCTGTTAAAGTATGATACTCATTAGTTACTTTTTCAAATTTTGGAAGTTACCTGGTTTGGTTGTTCATATAAATTAGATTTTGACCTGTGTTTTCCTTGTTAATCATTGTAGGATTCTGGGACATGTACGATCCTGAGGGATATTCTCTTTGGTTCTGTGATTACAAGTACAATGATGAGAATACTGTTTCCTTCGTGACGCTGAACAAGGTCGGTGGATTTCTCCAACGGATGGATCTGGCCCGCAAGTATGCTTTTGGGAAGATGCTAATTATTGGTGCAAACCCACCATACAAGGTGAAGGGCTTGTGGCTCTTCCGTGGCCCAGAAATCCCTGAATTTGTGATGAATGAGTGCTATGACATGGAGCTTTATGAGTGGACCAAGGTCGACATCTCAGATGAAAACCAAAAGGAGCGTGTGAGTCAGATGATTGAAGACCAGGAGCCTTTTGAGGGAGAGCCTCTTTTGGATGCCAAATGTTTCAAGTGAAATATCTAATTTTCGGTTGTGTTTTTGTCTCAGTTTTGTGTTAGCCTGTCTCTGTGGTCTATTTTTTTTCTTTTTCAGACTGGAGTCTAGCCTTTGAGTGACTAGTTGCTTTTGCTATTTCATTTTGGATCTTTCTATATAATAGAAACACATTCTCAAATGTATGCTTATTATCTGAGTTGACCTTTTTGTGGCATATTCTCTATTAGTTTACCTTCTGTGATTGGTAGAAACACAAGGCTTTAAGTTTATACAAAGTTATTATTATTATTTTTTCTTGTTATGGTATGGTGGTTTTTAACAGACACGGGACAGTGTTCTAAAGGGAGCAATATTCTCAAGGTGGACTAATTGTACCCTACGAGATGTGTAGACACGATTGCTGCCTGAAAATCAGTTATGCTATAGCAAGATTGACCATCGACAAGTTATTATGGCACCAGTCTAAGACGGGAGTTTATTTTGTGAAAAGGGTAACCTGCTTGCTCAGAATCTGAGGCTCAGGAATGAAGGACATGAGGGAAGCTCCTCTGCTCGGGTGGATGTGATTTATTTGTCAGGTGATATGGAAGCCGAGAATACTTGAGACAGCAAAGGTTTTTCTATGGGCGGTGCTGCACGACATTCTAGCTACACATTTTTTCTTCATCGCCGACATATTTCGACAGTATGAAACTACTCTTCATGCTCTTAGTCCTGTACAAAAGCTAAGGAGGTCTGGTGACTAGATAATGTCAGAGTTGCTGTTGGTCGCTGGCGTACTTCACAGGCCTTTTTAAATTTGCGGCTTCCGGTTTCACTTCGTAGGAACTTGGTGGTGGTGTTGATTGTAGAAGGATCTGGCAGGCTAGAAATAATAACCTCAAGCGGGTGAGTGCTAATTTCCATTAGACTCAGGTTCTCGGATTGCAATATGAATTCTTGGGACGACATCAGAGCTCGAGTTATTCTGCTAGTCCATCTTCTGCTCATATTCATTGGGCACGGCCTTCTTTCCCTCATCTTAAACTAAATGTTGATGTTGTGGTGAATGAGGTGGCTGGTTTGAGAGGTTTAGTTGCGGTAAACGAAAATGGTGATTTTTTGCTAGCGGTATCGGAAGGGTTGAAGGGCTTTTTTGTCTTCAGTTATTTGTACATATATCCCATGAAAATTTAATCGACAACACTTAAAAGTGTTTTTTTCTTGCATTTCAAGTTTAGGTTGAGGAAAGACCGCAATGACTTTTTGATGTACTTATTTTTTGTGTAATTATCTAGATTGCTTCTTTATGCAATTAATCATTTCTAAAAAAAACTTATATAATTATACTAATTTCTAATCTTAAACTACTACACACCATTATTAGATAATTTAGATTCACCACTACTAAACAACCATTATTAATCATAATTCAATGACTGTCACTACAGAATTAAAAGATATTGCTTTAACTTAAAACTACAAAAATGAAATAAAAAAGCGAAAATTCTCCAATAATGACAGTGACACTTTTTGTGTTATTGGCTTTTGCTCTCCTATGTCTCAAATCTCGATGGCTTTGGTCATCCACCTTCTACTCCTACATCTCGATCGCCTTTTCTCTCTTTTTGGTCTCTAAGATCCTTTTTTATTTTTTGCCAAAAAAAAGATCATTTTTTATTTACTTACTTTTATTTTGATCATGATCCTCACTTTATTACTAGCTAAGTAGCCAGCTCCCCCAACCAACTGTATTTACTCCTTACTAATATTTTGATCTTTGCTACAACCCTTTTGTGGTTGTATGAACGTTGCAGAGCCGACCCTTTTGTAGGGTGCAACCTGAGGTGGCCGCCTTAGGTACTGATTTCTGGCGGGGCCTCGGTCAGCTTTTATTTTATTTTTTTAATATAAACTTCAGCGATTGTCTGTATATAAATTTTGCCACAATTATAACCTTAAAATACTTTAGTTTAGTGGCAAACAAGTTTTGTAGTGGTGCACTTCTGAACTCTGAAGGTCAAACTTAGGTTCGGTGCCCCTAAGGCCATCTCCAATAAGGAGGGCTATAGGTAACCTTTGGCCCTTTTTGCTAAAAAATGAACTCCAACAAGGGAATGTCTAAAGGGCTAGAGGTGGAGAGGGGGGTGGAGAGAGCTACATTTAGCCCTATGGGTGGCCCACGGAAATCAGCCCAATTAAGAGGTGTGGTGCAATGCATGGTTTGATCCAATGACCAATAATTAATAACATTTGCAATCCAACGGTATGTAATTAAGCATGACTTAATATTATATATATATATATATATATATATATATATATATATATATATATATATATATATATATATATATTTTATAAAGATGAATTTTAGTTATATAAATTAGTTTCTTTTAAGTGCATGTATTTTTTAATTTATTTATTTTGTATCATGTTAATGAAGTTTATGTAATATTTTGTATCATTCAATCGGGAATCTACATATTTGCTTCCGAAATGGCACGTGGCACTTAAAACATCTATTCAAAAATGTTATCAATAATACAACATAAATACCTCATCCAAATATACATCTTAAAAATTAATTTTTTCCTCAACAATTAATTTTAGTCTAAATTATAATATTATTAAAATAAAATAAAATCATACAAATTAGAAAACATAATGTAAAATCATAAAATACTTGAAAGGGCTAAAATTTTAGCCCTCCCTTACTGGAGATGATTCACTTGTTCATGAATAAACAATAATATTTCTGGGGGCTAAATTATAGCCTTGGACCCAATATAGCCCCTCCTTACTGGAGATGGCCTAAGTTCATGTTATTTGCTTTCATTTTTTTTTCTTGTTTCTTTTGGTATTAAACACCTTTTATTCCTTTCTTTATTGATGTTTTGGGTTCAATTCATTTTGTTCTTTTGAATTTAAGAATACAATAATATGGAATAAAGGATTATGGAGAAATATCATTAACCTCTCATAAGCAAGAAAAAACCCTAAGGCGCCGTCACCGTTCTCGACTCCACTAAGTCGGAGATTCCGGCAACCAACTCCTGGGCGTCATGTTACAGGGAAATATTCTTCTGTGGAAATGCAGAGGCATAGTGAATTGGGAAACTCAGAGAGCTCTTATTGACTTGGTGCAGGCAAGGAAGCCAAGTCTTATCTTCTTGGCTGAAACCCTAGCCAAGAAAGGACTGATTGATTCTCTTCGAAACAGGTTGGGTTTCAAAGGGAGCATCTGTGTAGAACATGAGGGGTCTCAAGGTCTAGCTCTTCTTTGGAACGATGACACCCATGTGGATCTACGGACCTACTCGCCAAATCACATTGATGCTACTATTGGTAAGCCGGGCACGGATCTTTGGCGTTTTACGGTAATATATGGTGTGGCAGCAAGGGGTGGGAGAGACAGAACATGTCAACTTATCAGAACCCTGGCCGGTCAACCATGCACTTTTCCATGGTTGATGGCGGGAGATTTTAACGAAGTGATGAACCTAGCAGATAAATCGGGGGGCCCCCCAAGAGCAGCTGCTGTAATGGCTAGTTTCCGGAGGACCATGTCGGTTTGTGGTTTCATAGACATGGGCTTTCTGGGAAGCAGGTTTACATGGTCTAATCGTTTTACTAAGGAAAGGTTGGACAAGGGCTTCCAAACGCCACAATGGAGGAGTAAGTTTCCATTTAGCAAGGTCATACTTTAAACCCTAATGAGTCTGATCATTGTCCACTTCTGATTGAGGTGAGTGGTGAACGAAGACACAACAATAGGCGTTGTAAACGCTTCAGGTTTGAGGAAATATGGCATGATAGAGAGGAGTGCTCCAATATCCTCCAACAAGAGTGGGCGCGGTCTACAGTAGGAAATCCTTTGAGGCAGCTGGGGTACAAAATTAAGTCTGCTAGCCAGAGACTTATGGATTGGCACCTTACTGACTTTGACAAGCAGAGGGTTGAAATGAGGGTCATTCAGGAGAAGTTAAATGACATAATGCAGCAACCTTTCTCACCTCAACAATATGAGGAGCAGGGTATGCTACATGTGAAATACAACCACTTACTTACTTTGCAAGAGAGATATTGGAGACAACGATTAAGAACGTTATGGCTTCAGGATGGGGATAGGAATTCTGCCTTTTTCCATCGAAGGGCTAGTAATAGAAGGAGTAGAAATACTATCAGGGGCCTTCTTAATGAAAATGGGGAATGGCAGTCTGCACCCACTGAAATTCAACGTCTTCTGTTGGATTATTTTACGCACATTTTTGCGACTGAGGGGGCGAGTGGGGAGGCCTTGCAACAGGTGATGGATGCCACATAGTGTAAGGTGACTGCTTCCATGAATGAAGATCTTATGAGGCCGTACACTGATGATGAGATCAAAACAACACTTTTTCAAATGCATCCGTCTAAAAGCCCAGGACCAGATGGTATGTCACCGTTTTTTTATCAAAAATATTGGCATATTGTTAGTGAAGATGTGTGTTTGGCAGTACGTTGTATGCTTCAAACAGGAGAAATCTGACCAGAATCTAATTACACATACCTCTGCTTAATTCCAAAGATCAAAGACCCAAAAGATGCTACACATTTCAGACCAATTGCACTTTGTAATGTCATTTGCCGAATTAGTTCCAAAGTGGTGGCTAACAGACTCAAGTTTTGTTTATCTGATATAATATCTCCACTTCAAAGTGCTTATGTTCCAGGCAGACTAATATCGGATAATACTTTGGTAGCAACAGAGGCTGCTCATTTCATGCATCAGTTAAGGCACCAAGAAACAGGTTTCTTTTCCTTGAAACTGGATATTAGCAAAGCATATGATTGCCTGGAATGGAGTTTTTTGCAGGCTATTTTATCCAAGTTGGGCTTCTCTCCTAACTGGGTACAGATGGTTATGAGGTGTGTGACCTCGGTAACGTATTCTATTCTTATTCACGGTGAACCTTCTTCACAAATCACTCCTACTAGGGGAATTAGGCAGGGAGACCCATTGTCACCCTACTTATTTATTCTATGTGCTGAAGGGCTATCCGCATTAATCAATAAAGCTTTTTCTGAAAATGCGATCTCTGGTTTGAAAATGGCACCACAAGCTCCAACTCTTCATCATCTATTGTTTGCGGATGACAGTTTCTTATTTGGGACTGCTACTGTGGAAGAGTGCAATCAATATAGGCAAATTCTGAATATCTATGAATTGGCTTCGGGTCAGAAGGTGAATTTCCAAAAAAGCAAAGTGGTGTTTAGTAACAATGTCTCCGAGGATGAACAGAACCATTTAGCTTCTATCTTGGACGTTAAATGTGTCAAGGAGCATGACCGATATCTAGGTTTGCCATTGAGGGTGGGCAAGTCGAAGACTGAAATTTTTGCATACAACAAGGAGAAGCTTTCCAAGAAATTGATTAGCTGGAAGTCCAAAATTCTTAGTAGTGCAGGTAAAGAAACTTTAATTAAAGCAGTGGCACAAACAATGTCCCTGTATGCTATGAATTGCTACCTATTGCCTAAAGGGTTATGTGATGACATTCATCAACTTTGTGTATCCTTCTTTTGGGGTGTGTAATTACCGGATGGAACAAAATTGATAGAGTTTGAGTAATGACAGTTTTTCAAACAAGCAACAACACAAATAAAAGAGCACAAGAATTGCTGACGCAGTGTAAACCTCTCCACTGAGGAAACTTCACTGCGAGGCTGTTTACGTAGCCTACACGAGAATCAAATCCAATATGAATCAAGGTTGTTACAGATCACAAGTAGTGGTATTCAACTCAACCACATTGACTAGCAACAATGCTAACTTGCTCACAACTGTAAAAGTCCTATTCTAAACAACTATGAAGCAATTTGTATAGATGAAGAAATCTGGACACGCCTTCAGATTCAATCTTGCCTCGAAGCCTCACTGATCTCAATCACATATGCAAGTGATGAATGCAGTGAACAAGCAGTATGATCAATCAATCAAACAAACAATGAGAGTTTTGTAAAACAATTAGTGCAGACTATGCAGCACAATTAAAATTCTCAATCAGAAAACTCTAACTGCTACAATGCAGTATCAAAACCTTTTATAGAAGATAAAGACTCCCCCTCAATCCAATCACATTAATCACAAATTGAGATAAGCTTGGAAGGTTTTTTTAAACACATTGTGAGACTCAACTAATCCTTACGGATATCATGTAATTGTCATCTCTAAGGAAAGTTATCTGATAAGCAATCATAACCATTCTAAATGCAGATAAGATTTCCTGAACTTCTTTCCTTAAACATTATAAGATAGCAAATAGTTTAGTCCCACAATATATGCATCAATCACATGCAAATTGATATGATATGCAAATTAAAAGCTCTCTAAACCTAGACCATATTTTCAGAATTATATGGAGGAAAAAGAATCGTGTACAATCAATGCGCCTAACCCAAATTGATTCCTATTAGGAAAAATCTTTTTAACAAAAGATTGCCAATTAAAATAAACATACCTAAATCAATTAGGTCTTCAAAGGGATGATTTTAACTGGTGGAAAATATCTTTGGATAATAAAACTTAAGAATAGAAAGATACTTTCCGAAAACAAACTTCCTAAAACCTAGGACTGACTCGAGGATTGCAACACAGGTTGCAATCCCAATGCATATGCTGACTCATGAGATGCATTTACCTGTAATGTCTCTGAGATCAGTATTAGGCCATTTTCCAGCTTCTTCAGTGATGAATTTTCATGATATACTTCACTAGCTTTGTATGGGAATGCCAACAAATAACATGTACAAAATCTTGTACTTACAGGGTGACACGGAGGAGAAGAAAAACATTCATTGGAGGAGTTGGGAGCGCCTTTGTCTAACTAAGCAGGAAGGTGGAATGGGCTTCAAGAATATATTTGCATATAACCTAGCAATGTTGGCTAAGCAAGGTTGGAGGCTTATTTCCAATCCACATTCTTTAATTGCTCAGATTTACAAGGCCAGGTATCACCCACACTATTCCTTTTCGGAAGCTGAGCTTGGGGACTCACCGAGCTTCTCTTGGAGAAGCATATTGCAAGGGCGGCCGGTGCTAAAAGCGGGAGTGCAGTGGCATATAGGTGATGGCACACAAGTGCATATTTGGAGTGATAGATGGATTCCTGGTTGTCAGCAATACCAGGTCCAGAAACCTCCGGGATGTGAACTTGAATTGGTAGAGGATCTCATTGACCATGGTAGAAGAGAATGGAAAGCTTCTCTTATTAATTCCATCTTTGTTCCTGTAGTGGCACAAAACATATTATGCATACCCCTTAGCAGCAGACAAATGAAAGATAGACTCTTCTGGAGCCTTGAGCGAAAAGGTTTCTATTCGGTAAAGATGGCATATTGGATTACAAGAGAAATGGTGCTTGGAAATGCCCTTGCCTCCACCTCGAATGGGGATCCTTATCAAGGCCTATGGAAGAAGTTGTGGAAAGCAAATGTGCCTGGTAAAGTGAAAATATGTCTCTGGAGGGCATGTAACGATCTCTTGCCTACTCGAATCAAACTGAGGTCGAAAGGTTTTCAGGGTGAAACTGACTGCCCTCTGTGTCCTCATCATTTTCAAGACATAACACATATACTTTGTAAGTGTCCTAATGCTTTTTCTCTTCTTGTTGCATCTCCCTTTCACTTGGGTAATAGTCTGCTACCAAATATGCAATTCAAGGATTGGATGTTGGATCATGTCACACCTCTTAAGCAAGAATTGTTTGATCATTTATTGATGGTGCTCTGGTCACTATGGAAGAATAGAAACAACATGGTGTGGTATGACACCCATCAGTCTGTGCATGATATCTTTCTAAGCTCCGCGGCCTAGTTTGAGGAGTTTCGGCAAGCTCGGTAGGTGCACAAACCTGCAGGATCCAAGCCTAGACAGAGGTGGAAACCGGCCTATGAAGGAAGATGGAAATTGAACATTGAACATTGATGGGAGCTATCTTCCGAACCAAGTATCTGGGGGCTTGGGGGGAGTTCTCAGGGATGAGTTGGGCAGGTTTCGGGCTGCTTTTGCAGTCCCTGTAACCAATATGAGTTCTGCTAAACATACAGAGTTGTAGGCCATCAAACACTACTAAAAAAAACTTCAATTGCGACGGCAGATAGTGATTTTGCCGTAGCAAATACTATTTGCGACGGCAAATTAAGCTTTTGCGATGGAAATTCTAGCGTTGCAATAGGTGGCGTCACAAAATCCAATTGCGACGGTAAATATCCGTTGCAAATAGTATTTGCGACGGAAACTATTGCCGTCGCAAAGGATAATTTAGTTGCGACGGGTACTTTGCCGTCGCAAAAAGATATTTCATTTTAAAAAAAAAAATCTGGTGTGAATTTCACACAAAAACTAGTACTGTACTGCAAAAATTATAAATTGAAAAATGTTAAAATATCATATGAACTCATTTCAATTACAAATCAACAATCACAATTGTAAGACCAACCAAAGGTTTTGCAAAATTACAAGCATCAAAATACCTAAAACTACTAGCTTCTTGTTGAAATTAAGAGTTACACACGACGCTAGTGACCAAAACTTCTGAACCATATTTATGACTAACATCCTCCTTGCTTGTAACATTCTTCACCCGAAACCCGAAAACTATTGGAAGGAGACCTTGGGTTGCCCATGAAGTTATACAATCCTATCAGCTTCTTCTTCATTTACTGATCCATGACTTGTGCTTTTGAAGAGCCCCACAAGCAAAATAGAGACATATCCTTAATAATTTATCCCACAGATAGCAAATAGCAAGTAAATACCAAAGAGATAAATTAACTTTTGTAACCATAGATAAAACTTATGATTGAGAAGCATACAGGTTTTAGAGTGAAATGGAAATGAGAAAGAGCATGATTCTCAAAGCAAAGTTTCTTGAACAACATTTCTGCATGATCAAAGATATAGACCACAACGCTAATAAATCAGCAGTTTTATGAACACAAAAGGATGCACGCATGCAAAAGATCAAAAGATACTCATACAAGGAGACTAAAAGCATAGCAGAGATAGAAATAACAACAATAAAAAACATGCACCTTATTCTTATACTTGTCTTTGGATGGCAATGAACCAAAATCTGCATTCATCTTTTGAAGATACTATTTCTGCAAAAAGTTGATAACAATAGCTACTCAATTAGAGAAAAGATTTACATATTTACATATCAATACCAGACTATCAAAATCATCCTCTTACTAGTATGAATGAAAAGAAAATGCCCTAATTCTAAATTATTGATACAAATATCATGCTATTCTTATATGAATACCCCAAAAACGACATTAACGAATTCAAACTCTGTACATACCTCCAATAATATGGAGTATTTGCTATCTCACCAAGCATAAGTAACTCCTACTTTGGGACATCCACGAGACATGGCAAGGCCCAACCACGACATCCATCGTGTAGCCCTATGTTCAAGCTACACCACGGTATCCGGAAGTCGCAAATCCGCCTCCGGGAAGCCACGTTCCCGCCCTTGCCAAGATGCCCTCACAACTAGGCTTTCTAGACTAGAATAGTGTGGTTTCTTGTCCCACATCGAAAACAATGTAAAGGAGAAACATTCCTTCACTTATAAAAGGAATGCCTCCTCACACAATTCATTCATCCCATTACATACTTTGTAATCTTGTTAGGCCGCAAGACTCGACACACTAGTATAGCTTTCAAGTGGACGTAGTCTCCCGCTCATGCGGAGGCGAACCACTATACATCTTGTGTCACTCTCTCTCTCTCTCTCTCTCTCTAAAGCTAACTAGAGATCCCACGGATCACTAACGTTAACATTGGCGCCGTCTGTGGGAAGCCAACACATTGGCTTCATCACCTTCCATGAGCTAAGTCTGCTTAGCGGAACTCAAAGAAATTCTTCCCTCCTTCTTTGAGCCATTTCAAATTCATTGGTCACCCGTTTCTCTTTAGTCATTCTTGAGTCTTCATTGGTTCCCAGTGAGTTCATGTTTGAATTTGTGTTTCTTGGCGGCAACTTTTGCCAAGGCATGATCAAACACCACTCCAGCGGTACAATTAGAGCAAAAATGTGCAGAAACTTGCACCTTGAGGGCTGGTCAACTCCGGTCAACGCCAGTCAAGGGCAAGTCACCGCCAACTAAGGGTTGGTTAACACCAAACTCAACAAGTCAACGCTACACCCACTCATGACTTGGGCCGGCCAACTCCAGTCAACGCCAGCTCAAAGTGGTCAACGCTGAACCACTCAAAAAAAAAAAAAAAAAATTCATTGCTGGTGCCTATTCTCTCTGGACACCCGGAGATCTGCTTTAGCCACCCTCTTTCTTCTTCGTTGCATTCCGCCAGCAAGGCTCTGCCGCCAGCAACATTTCCGCCAGCTTTTCAGAGCGACTGTGCCGGTCCACCGCACTGTCGACCACAGTCAGCGGCTAAACCTCCGCCAGCCATACTCGACAAACCTGGCACCTCCGCTAAACGCCACTAGTGTAATGCCCCGTACCTTAAGTTTTTACTAGTTACTTTTTACCGAGGTTGACCGAAAAGTGACTTTTCTTTAGTCCGGTAAATTAGCAAATTTCTTTGAGAATGTCGTAGAATACGTAAAATCGAGTTCGTGGACACGTAGTTCGTTTTAATCGGAGTTTTTACATGGAAGTTATGATCAAAAATAGAAATTACTATTCTTAGCATGGTTTTTTTTTAGGTGAGTTTCTAATTGTGGAAAGAAGAAAATAAAAACAGAAAAGGAAGAGAGAGAAAGTGACAGATTGAGGAAAAATCGGGACAAGCCCGAGCTCTCCCTTCCCCTTTCTTTTTCTTTCGCCGCCGGCCTTTCTCCACCAAAAATTGACGTCGTCCGGCCACCCCAGTGCGCACCGCTCACCTTGGCATGATCCTTCCTCCCTCCTTTTCCTAGATATGTAAGTTTTTCACCTTGGGTATCATTGATTTTTGAGTTTCGAAGAGAATTGCAGAATTGGGGAAAAATTGGTTTTTGCTTTGATCTTCGGTTTCCGGCGATTTCCGGCCGGATTCTTTAGGGGTTTTGGTTGTTGGGGAAGTGATGAGCGTGTTCCTAACCTTGTTGCAGCTCGTTTTGATCGGTGGAGGAAGATTTGAAGGTGTTTGGGACTGTGAACAGTACCGTGAACAGTAACGTCCGATTTCTTGGGTTCTTGTTTGATTTTTCTAGATATTTCTACTTGATTTTGGTTGTTGTTGCAGGTATAGGAACTGTTAGTTGTAATCTATGAATTTTGTGTTAGATTTAAGGTTATTGGATAATGAGTTTCCTTGGAGTTTTGATGTTAGTTGTGGTTCTAAGGAGGTTAAGATTATAATCTTGGGTTGAGAACTTGTTGTCATGTTTTTAGTGGAGTTGAGATTATTGAGAGGTTGGAGAAGTAAATTGGGTTTCGAATGTCAAAAGAGAAATTGGAATTTTGGAAGAAAATGTTTTGTTGTAACCTTGTTGGTTATTTGTTGGTGGAAAAATTGGAGAATGAATTTGGAAATTTTGAAAAGGGATAATTTTATAATTTGGTGGTTAAGTATGGTTAAGGAGTTGGAATTAGATTGGCCAAGTTGTTGAGCGATCTTTGTGAAGGTTAAAGGAAATTCTAAAATTGGAGAATTTGATTGTTAGAGGAATTTTGGGTAGTGAGTATTATTTTTCCAAAGGATTAAGCTTTGTTTATTAGATTACTTCCTTATTGAGGTTAACTTTATCCGTCAATTGTGACAGGACGTACTGAGTCCTCGAGCGAGGAGGACACGGGCAGGCAGCAGGATTAGCTGCGGGACTTACTTGTGAGTGGACTTTTATTTTGTTAAAATAATGCATGCAGCATGGAAATAAGTTTTCAGTTGGTTTATTATTTGAGAAAATGTGACTCGGTGGAAAGTGAAGGATTTAAAAAGAAAGCAGTTGACAAGGAGGCCAGTTTTGGCGCATGCGTATCTTACCTAGTTGGCAGTCCCTTCTAGGTAATAGTCTGGTCGGCAGTCCCGTCCAGACTACAGCCGGTTGGCAGTCCCATCCGATGCGTTATCTGGTTGGCAGTCCCTTCCAGATGACATGAGGTAGTTAGTCGGCAGTCCCGTCTACTACCTGTGGCTAGTTGGCAGTCCCAACTAGATGGCATGAGGTGGTTAGTTGGCAGTCCCTTCCGATGTGTCATCTGGTTGGCAGTCCCTACCAGATGGCATGAGCTGGTTAGTTGGCAGTCCCTTCTACCACCGCCTCCTATTCCGGTTGGCAGTCCCTTCCGATGCGTCATCTGGGTGGCAGTCCCTTCCAGATGGCATGAGATGCCTAGGAAGCAGTCCTTCCTAGTCATCAAATGAGTTTTCTTGGAAAAAGGATTGAGTTGGAATTTTATGGAGTCTCGCTGCATGATGGTTTGTTAAAAAGAGAAATGGGGAAGCATTCCATAAATTGTTTCAAATTTTGTTTCGGTTTTGACCACTCACTCTAATGGATTTTATATGTTTTCCCCTAGGCCCTTCGTTTTCAAATGCCCAGATTTCCAGATTTGCCGAGATCGCGTCCAGGCTCTAGAGACTTTGGAATCAGCGCTTCCGTTTTTGTCTGTGGGTTATTGCTTAACCTACCTTGTATGATATCGGCTTAGCTATTAGTGTTGCTCTGATAACCCTTTTGGCTTTGATGGATGTTTTTGTTCGGATTGATGTTACTGAAGGAGTTGTGTTGGAATTTGAACTTTCCAAATGTATATATGCTTGGAATCTAAATATGGTATTGTGGGTTGAGTAGAAGTTAGAGTTTTAATCATGTCCAGGTTTGTGAACTTTTGGGTAGCCCATATTTAGGGGAGGTTCTGCCGAATTTTCGGTAGAATTTCGCTTAATGTGGGTCCCGCAGGCTCGTATCCAGGACTACGGGGTGTTCTTGGGTCGGGTCCTGTCAACTAGCCCAACCACCGCAAGCTTCTTTGCGGAGCTGTCACCGCCGACCATCCTTCAGCGGCACCACACCGCCGGCGACGATCTTCCGCCAGCAGCAACCTCATCGGTGACCTCCAATCAGCGGCACTGCCGGCAAGCTCGACTGCTACCGCCAGTAGGCCAACCTCCGACGGAACCCGCCACACTGTTCACCGCTATCCTCAAACCAGCGGAACAAGCCTCCTCCGCTGAACCTTGCCTCCGCTGAGCTTCACACCGCCGAGCTTCGGCCCTCCGTTGAACTCTACGTCCCCGCTGACCTCCAGGTCTGGACACCCACAGATCCACTGTGGACACCCACTCTTCAATCATCATCGGCGGCAACAATCACCGCCAAGTTTCTTCCGCCCAGCTCCGGCAACAACCAGCGGCAAAACTCCATCTCCCCCAACCGCTCCGCCCAGCGCTCCGGACTCAACGCCGAGCACCATGCTCCGCTCCGCTGGACTTTTCACCACCGGCAGTCATCCGGCCAACTTCCTCCGCTGGCCCATGCTCCGCTCATGAGCACCAACTTTCTCCGCTGGCATCTCCACCGGACAACCTCCGCTGGGATTCACCACCAGCGGCAACTACTTCTTCCTCTGCTCGGCGGAAGCTTGACCCAGAGCCTTCTTTCTGCAAAACTGACGAACAGGGAAATTCGATTATATCTATTGAGCATTCAACCTCAACTACGAGTTGACATACATTATCGGAGCACTTTATCCACCAAGGCAATGGACCGCCATGCTCGGCCAACTCCGCTAGCCTCCAAATCGGCATAAGATAAGTAACTTTATCTCACTACACGCTCTCGCAATTAGAGCTATTGCCATGTCTATACATGTCTCCATGACCCGTAAGCATGCCTACGACATGTTCTTGGCCACTTTACTACTTGTACATGCTTGCTCTATGTGTTTGTCATTTTTTCATGCAGATACGAACTTTACGAGTCTACGGTCTACGACCAAACCGCCAAGCGGTAAGGCAACGCCTCATAATAGCACTGACCGCTACGCGGCATTGCAGCAAGGGACTAGTTAACACAGCCTACGACAGCCATTGATCCGGCAGTTAACACCGACGCTTGGGTACCAAAGATTGGGATCGCTACCCAACACCCTCTGCTCCGTGCAGCTCCCCCTCAACAAACAAATTACCGACCATCCGGAGGTCCGTCATGGCTGGGGAGTCGGGGACTCTCTAGCGGGCCTAGCAGGGGCCCACCCATTGAGCTTCCGCTCATGCCTTCCCGGCAACCCATTGAGCTTCCGCTCATGCCTTCCCGGCATCCCATTGAGCTTCCGCTCATGCCTTCCCGGCAACCCATTGAGCTTCCGCTCATGCCTTCCCGGCATCCCATTGAGCTTCCGCTCATGCCTTCCCGGCAATCCTCGAGCTTTACGCTCATGTCTACTCGACACACCACACGTTAATGGAACATTGAATTCTTCTACCATTTGTCGCTTGCGACAAATTGAATTCTTTTCGCGTTCCATTAATACGAGCGACAACCAAACCAACACAAGCGTTCACGTACTCATCATTTACACGTTACAAACGCTTACCTTCGCACCGCTCATGCAACTTACGTCTCCTTGTGCGCATCACACATTTATCATATGCAATCCATATGCTCACACAACCATGTATCACACACCCCATACGTTTATATATGCCAAAACGCATATCGATGCAACTCACATTTGTTGCCCAATGCAACGAGCATTCTACATATGCCTGTCTTCTTGTCTTTGTTGTGCAGGTTAACGAGTCCCTTCTTGCTTACGGAGTTCGGGGACTTGTAGGGGCTCCGTACCGCCCGGTTACTTATGCTTGATGACTTCATGATTTGAACTCCCCAACCAAGAAGCTCCTCTTACTTGGGGACTTCGGGGACTTATACATACCTCCAATAATATGGAGTATTTGCTATCTCACCAAGCATAAGTAACTCCTACTTTGGGACATCCACGAGACATGGCAAGGCCCAACCACGACATCCATCGTGTAGCCCTATGTTCAAGCTATACCACGGTATCCGGAAGTCGCAAATCCGCCTCCGGGAAGCCACGTTCCCGCCCTTGCCAAGATGCCCTCACAATTAGGCTTTCTAGACTAGAATAGTGTGGTTTCTTGTCCCACATCGAAAACAATGTAAAGGAGAAACATTCCTTCACTTATAAAAGGAATGCCTCCTCACACAATTCATTCATCCCATTACATACTTTGTAATCTTGTTAGGCCGCAAGGCTCGACACACTAGTATAGCTTTCAAGTGGACGTAGTCTCCCGCTCATGCGGAGGCGAACCACTATACATCTTGTGTCACTCTCTCTCTCTCTCTCTAAAGCTAACTAGAGATCTCACGGATCACTAACGTTAACAAACTCCAAATCCAATTGCAATGTCCTTACTGACTTACAAGAGTAAAGCTGGTGACAGTGTAGGTAGTATTGGCAACAAATCAGCAGTAGACCTTGTAGCATATTTATGCCCAGCAAAAGCAACCATATGTCCCTCATAATTATCCTGCAAATTCAAAACCACAAACCACACTAAATTGATTGAATTCAAAACAAGCCAATATTCAACACCCTTAATTAAAATTGCAATGTCCATTATCTTCACAATCTTAACTGAAATCTGATACTTTCAGTATATGCAGGTATCAATCTTGCTAAACTACCAAAACTAAGACTAACATTATGCAATGATCAACCTTAACATCAACATTAACCTAAACCCTTCAAACCCTTGTAGCAATCCACAAAATAAAAGGAGCACCAAAACGAAATGGAACGGGAGAGAGATAATGAACTGGAACGAATGGGAGAGAGGACCTTACTGTTAGTACAAAAGATAAAAACACAATATCAGACCATAATACATCATAGGTCCGCTTCAACTATGTCATATCACTCAACATTAGATTTAGTTATCATATGGAATGTCAATAACTTTTTGCCAGATCGTCTGCTCCTCAAGCTTAAGAGGTAAGAGTTTCTTCCAGAAAACTAAAGCTATTCCATTCACCACCAAGGCACCAATCAATTACCAAAAAAACAAGTATAATGCATGTCACATTACATTAAAGGTAAGAGATTAGATATGCAGATCATGCAATCCAAACTACAAGATCCTAATCTTCAAAGGTCAAATAGAATATAATCAAACAATCTAAGGCTCCTTGCTCGTTTTTAATTAGTAGAAGAAAGTTAAAATAAAGCAAAATGATTTTTTCCAACAGTGGACAAAATCAGCTCTCTGCTACAAGTCATTACATCAACTGCTATCACTCTTTGATCAACTATCCTAATCATAGATAACTCATATACCTAGTCCTGGTATCTAGCTTTTCATCTAACATAGATAGCTCATACCTAGCTCTTTGGTGGCTTTAAATAATTTTTAGGAAGAATGCCAAACATGTTACCCTTTTTCTATGAACAAGAAAGACAGAACAATGATTAGTTATCACAAAATTTTCAGATGACTTGGTGTTTTTTTTTTATTTTTTTTTATGAACACAAATAAAAAGAAACTGGAGTCGGAAAACAACTTTTTAGAAAATCATCAAAACTGAAGCAAATGTTGAAATATATATATATATATGAAACATTGCACAAGGATTCGCCTTTTAATGCCTTTCCCCCCTCTATTACCAAAAGAAAATGCACAAGGATTTGCAAAGCGCATGAGTGATTTGAGTAAGCATCTCAAGCCAAAGTAAATCAAAAGATTAGATAAAGAAAGAATGGCATGTGTGAGGGTTATGTACCTGCTGGTATATCGCGGCCAACTTTTGGAATTGGAACTGACGCCAAGACTGGAACATTGGATTCCAGCACTCTTAAGACAGCAGGGAAGAAAGATGAACCGAACAACTCCATCTTACCGACTTCATCGATGACAAATAGGTCAGTATCTTCTCTTACCTGATAAGAATAGAATTCTTCAATTCAAAAACTCATGACATAGAAATGATGCACTCGGCCGTCTAATCCATAAATAAGATCACTTTTAACTATATGTTTAACAATTAGCAGTGCAAAACAATATCCCACCTGCAATTCAGGAACTGCCAAGGACTCAAACGACGCAACATCAACTTTGTACTTCCCCACAGTGGGCCATCTCAAAGATTCAGGGCTGAAATATATAGCAATATTGATGCGTTGAGCCTTAACTAGAACTAAATGAATGAATGATTGATCTGGACAATGAACAATTACGAAGATTGAGAAGACCTGGAAATGATGGATGAGGCAAGCGGAGCGGTACGGCCGTCTAATGTGACCACCTGGAACCCAACTCTCTCACCTCCTTGTCTAACCTCACCTATACAATTGAAATTGATAAAAGACAAATTAACATTATAAACATCGAATCCAGAGTTGTATGTATATGAAAACAGTTTAAGAAATTGAGATTGAGAGTGAGAGTGAGAGGGGATTACTGATGTAGAAACCTTGAATCTTTAAGTTAGGGTTTGAGGATTTCAGGGTTTCAAAGACTTTCACTATTAGAGTGGTTTTACCAACACCCTGCATCAGATTTAGAATCATATATAAATCTTGTCAAAAATTGGAAGTTTATAGAGAGAGAAGATAGAGAGAGAGAGAGAGTGGTTGCAAACTAACCGGAGGTCCAGTCACCAGCAAGCTTCAACTGAATAAGCTTCAACCCTCATCCTCCTCTTCCTCCTTATCTGAATCGACCACTGCTTCGAGATCAAGAAAACCCATATCAGAGAGCCTCTTTTTGCTCCGCTTACACTCCCACCACCGCCACCACGATAGGGGTCGTATTCATCGTCGTCGTCGTCGTCGTCCTCCTCCTCCTCCTCCTCGGCCGCGTCGTCAATGAAGCTCGATCTCCTCTGCTTGTCACTAAATCTCTCTTCAATGGCGGCCGAGGATCACTAGGTCAGGGTTTTGAGCTCGGTGAATGAAGCGTGAGAGAGAAAGAGGAGGAAGTGTCGCGTGAAAGAAATTGATCTAGATCTGAAGGAATAGTCGTATTTGTTTCTTTTTTTTTTTAATTATACAAGCGACCGCGTGACTATACCGTCGCAATTGATTTATAATTATGCGACGGTAATGTTATGTCCGTCGCAAAAACTCTTTAATATGCAACGGTAAAATAGCCGCAGCACATGCCGTCGCAAAAGCTGACTTTTTGCGACGGAAAAGTTTTCCGTCGCAAATTTTCGAAGCAATTGAAGTTTTTTTTAGTAGTGAAAGAAGGAGTACAGTTACTTTGGTCTATGCAAGTGGACAACGTGGTGTTGGAAACTGATTGCCTAGAGGCCATTAATGATCTAAAAAACACTAATCATGATTTGGTGGTCCTGGGAGGTATTGCGGATGATATTAAATTCGCTATACAGACTTTTAGTAACATTTCAATCTGTCATGCCCTAAGAACTTGTAATGGGGTGGCACATAGACTAGCTTGTCTTGCTTTTGAAGATAGAGAAAGTTGTTTCTGGTACACCAGACCCCCAAACTGCATTGCTGAGGCATTGCAGTATGATTGTAACTTTAATGGCTAATGGCCTTTTAATATAGTCATTTCCTTGATTCAAAAAAAAAAGAATACAATAATATGAAGGAAATTTCTATGGAATTTTGTTTTTATTGGTATTGAACACCTTTAATTTTATTTATTTATTTATTTTCATTACTAATAATGTAGTTGGGTTAAATGATTTTATTTTAGGGTGTTGCTAAATGTACCCAGCAAATATCTTAACACACCCAGCCCTAGAATATTGTGTTGAACTTTCCAAATTTACCCTTTTCAAAAATACACCCAGCAAGCAAACTTCTTCGAGGGAGGGTGCTCCTAGATGAAAAACAAGAAGAAAATGCTGCTTCTTCTCCTAGCAGAACAAAAAGAAGCCATTCTTGTCAACCGTCCCAACCTTTCTCAAAAGCGATAGGTATATTATGTATATATTGGACCAAAATAGTTGGATAAAGAGGTTGGAGATGGGTTTTTAATATAGAGGGAAAGGTCTGCGTTTTTGTTATATGAGGTGTGTGTAATATGTACATGTAAATGTAAATGGCTCAGAGAGAAACTATGATACTAAGCCAAAAAGAGACACAGAAGCCGATGATAAAATGGTTTGGCTACATGAAAGAAGCAATTGCCAAGGTGATAAAAGATCTGCAGAGACACGTCAAATATATTGGTAGTTAAAAAATCAATTTGCAGTTGCAAAACTAGTTCAGAAATTAATAGAGAATGATGGTGGGTTCAATCAACAATAGCATTCAAATCAACCACTACGCAAAACCATGAATATAATTTCTTTTTTCTTTGCTTTTGCACTGCACATATACAAGGACAAAGTTGGAAAAGTTTGACATAAAATATTATTGCTGGGTCTATTTAGAAATATGATGGGTACAAATAGAAAGACCCTTATTTTATTAGACTATCAATTAGAATAGAATAAAGGGTCTTCCTCGAACGAGCTTGCACTCGTCCTAAAGACAGAGTTTGATTTGTGCATTTGTGCTCGTCCGGTGGCGCAAGACGTCTGGGCGGGCCACCGGCTTTGCCGACGTTTCGTGGCCTGCTGCCGGACGGGTGATTTCATCAAAGCGGTGAGTCTGGTGCTACATCTCTGATGCACGGTGGTAGGGCTGTTCTAATTCTGAGAAGGTCAATGGCAAATTGGGAGGGACTGGATTTCGATATGCTTTGTTTCCAAGCGGCAACGCCAGCATCGGGTGAACTTTGTCAATCTGGAGTTTGGGTGAACTCAAACCTGGTTGTGTTTGGGTTTTGCCTGGTTTTTAGCATCTGGGGCTCATGGGTGGTCGGAGTGGCTTCGTCTGCGGCATCTGGGATTGGAATGACGTGGGCATGGTGGCACCGTAACAGCATCGCCGTGGTCGTGGTCGGTGCCATTGTGCAAGGAGATGGAGACTTGGGCAGGTTTGGGCCATTTTTGCTAGGGTTTTGAGTGGGACTCTCCTTTGGGTTGCAGCCAATTGGGCCTAAGTCAATTGGGTTTGGGTATGAGCCTAGGCCTACCATTTGTTAGTACTTTAGTTTACCTTCAATAATTCCCTAGTTTTTAGGGAAAGCTATGCACTTTTGTGCACCTATGTCTTTTTTTAGGCTTGCTATTTACTATGTCTTTTCATAGTTCATAGGCGTAGTTTACAACATGTTCGTTAATGAATGGTACTGGATATATATACCACGTTTTCTTATTTTCCCTCTGTATTCAAGGCAGTGAAAAGATATGTAATGTATTGATCTACTTTGAGACTATAATGAGAAATCGTTGATTTAATTAAAATATATATATATATATATATAGTTGGGCTAAATTTATTTTGTCATTGGTAATTTAAGAATACAATATAGATGCATGAAATTTCAATGTATGAAAAAACATAGCGAAGTTGATAGTTGTTCTTTCATATAAAGCCACATTAATTTATTGTCTCAAGCCTCTGAAGTATCAGGACCAGGACCAGCCCTGCAACGTGGAAGATGGAAAGCCTGATTAGTTCGTGTTTCTCAATTTGGTCATGATTTTTTGTCACCGCTTTGCAGACTTGGTGTCATATCTAAATCACGTGGCTTGGTTTGGTTATAGCTCTTTGTTGTTGGGCTATGAATTGGGTTGTTTGAGGCAGTTCTCTAATGTTTTCTTACCAAAGGTGTGGTCACGACGATATGATTCTTGGTTTGTTAGTGGAGACATACCATATCATTGGTGTCGATTAATTAAGGGTTAAGGGTTGGTCTACGGTTTGGTTCCATGGTGCGGGCTCACGGCTCAACAACTGGTGTATTGTTTGGTTTTTGGTGCTACGTTGGCTTGTCAGCCTTTTTTCATCATTATTTAGACCTCTCTTTGCGTTTTTGTTGTTTTTGTTTTTGCTTTTAGTGTTCCAGTCTTCTAGACTTCAGAGTTTGCAGTTGTTTTTTTTCTTTGTGCTATCACTTGTATGAGTTGGTGCGGTTTATCAAAGTAATAATTATTTCTATCATCCCCAAATGAATGAGCATTGTATATAAATTCGCTTTTATATAGAAATATACGAACACCTTGCCCTAAAAAAGTGTTTAAATTGTAGCCAATTTTTCATAATCTTTGCTCTATTGTGGAGAGAGGTTTGGTGTCATTAGTCACTCGCTAATTGGTCCTTTCCTTTTCTCTTCATATCAGTATCTTCCACGGAAAAAAAATAAAAAATGTAAAAGTAAAATGGAATTGTAATTGGTCTACCCATTTCATTTCATAGCCCCTTTATATAGGGATAGAATTACAATGGAAACATCGATTAACATCAATTACAATAATGATAGTAAATGTTGATTGCGATGTGATTGCAATTCCTTGATTCCCTCTTCATCAGTTTCTTTGACGAAGACACATAATGTGCTTTTCCTTTAACACTCCCCCTTGTGCCAAGTCAAAGACGAATGGTGCATGAGTTGTTGCCTCACTAAAAACCTTGCCAACTAACAATAAAAACCCTATGGGACAAAAAATACACCTTGGTCGAAGGAAAATAGCACAACGCACCTTTTACATTTGAGGATGACATGTGTGTGTTAGACTAACCCTGGCGTCTACACCTCCCCCTGATCCTTACATTAATCAAGGGAGCTTGGAAAGTCTTCGCATTCCTATGTTTTTCACATGTTTCTCAAATATGGCCTTAGACAATGATTTGGTGAACAAATCTGCCACATTTTCTTCAGACCTTGCTTGATTCACTTGAATCTTGAGGAGGGCCTGTTGTTGCTGATTGTAGAAAAACTTTGGCGATATGTGTTTTGTATTATCACCCTTGATATATCCTAGCTTCACCTGTTCGATGCAAGCTGCATTATCTTCATAAATGCAAGTAGGCTCTTCAGTGGTAGAACTCAAACCACTAGTCCCTCGAATATGTGTAATGATAGCTCTTAACCATACATACTCACGAACCGCCTCATGTATAGCAATGATCTCTGAGTGATTCGAGGACGTAGCCACAAGGGTTTGCTTGGTTGATCTTCAAGATATCGCCGTGTTCCCAATATTAAATACATAACCAGTTTGGGAACGACATTTATGTGGGTCAGATAGGTACCCAGCATCAACAAAACCAACCAAAACTATTTGGCGTTTCGGTGTAGTGAGTAGCGCTTTCGCCATCAACATTTCCTTTAGGGATTGCAATTTCATCTGCGGTCCCTCTTGTCTCTGTAGGGAAAGAACAGTCCCAAGTCAATGGTTCCTTTTAGGTATCGGAAAATGTTCTTGATACCATTTCAGTGATGCTGCATTGGCGCTGAGCTAAATCTAGCTAACAAGTTCACTGAGAATGCAATGTCTGGTCGAGTACATTTGGCTAAGTACAATAATGCGCCTATTGCACTTAGATAGGGAATTTCAGCTCCCAACACCTGTTTGTCATCTTCCTTTGGACGAAATGGATCTTTCTTTGCATCCAAACTTCGACCGATCATGGGAGTGCTAGCAGGATGCGCTTTGTCCATGTTAAATCGCCTGAGCATCTTTTGGACATACTTAGACTGGTGGATTAGTATTCCACAAACTCGGTGTTCTAGTTCAAGGCCTAGACAGAATCGAGTTTTCCCAAGATCCTTCATCTCAAATTCGGATTTCAAATAGCTCGCGGTTTCTCTTATTTCATCAAGAGTACCTACTATGTTCATATCATCGACATATACAGCTACAATTGCAAATCCGGAACTTGTTTTCTTTATGAATACGCAGGGGCACAATTCATCGTTCTTATATCCCTTCCCAATCAAGTACTCACTTAAATGGATATAGCACATCTGCCCGGATTATTTCAATCCGTAAAGTGAGCGTTTCAACCTAAACGCACTCCGTGGTTTAGAGTCACTTGACTTGGGTAATGTAAGGCCATCAGACACTTTCATATATATCTCTGAATCAAGATCCCCATAGAGATATGCAGTAACCACATCCATGAGCTGCATTTCCAGTCCTTCGGAAACTACCAAGCTAACTAAGTAGCGGAACGTTATAACGTCCATTACAGGAGAGTATGTCTCCTCGTAGTCAATTTCAGGGCGTTGTGAGAAACCTTGCTCCACAAGGCGAGCCTTGTACCTCAGGACTTCCTTCTTCTCATTACGCTTTCTGACAAAGACCCATTTATGTCCTATAGGCTTTACACTTGGTGGGGTTAGCACTACCGGACCAAATACCTGTCTCTTTGTCAGAGAATCTAATTCTGCCTGGATTGCTTCTTTCCATTTAGGCCAATTTGCTCTTTGTTGACATTCTGCAACAGAGCGTGGTTCGATATCATCGTGCTCTATAATTTCTTGAGCAACAGTGTATGCAAATACATCATAAATGTGTATGGAAGATCTTTCTATCAACTCATACGCACTCTCATAATCCATTGAGATTTCTTTGTTCTCTGGAATCATTTCAAACATCGGAGCATCCTCTAGTATTGATTCATGGACATAACTATAATCAGAGACAATCTCATGAGAGGGATTCTCTACATTGATGATTAATGGATCAGTTTGTGCCTTACTCCCCCTCTTCTTTCTTGGGTGAGTGTCAATCGAACCAAGTGGCCTCCCCCACTTCCTTTGGGGAGCCATGGCCTCAACCACGCCTCCACTAAGTGTGGTTGCAGTGCCTCTATCTGCGGCACCGTGCCCTTTGTTGGGGGCTTCTAACCTTGCAGGCACATTTGCAGCTAGTATATGTGATCTCCTCACTTTTGCGATATCAGTAAACGCATCAGGCATCGAATCGGCTACGTTCTGAAGATCGATTATTCTTTTCACTTCACTTTCACTTTGTGAAGTGCAGGGATCAAAATGAGACAGAGTGGGGACAAACCACGACAATTCCTGTCGTTCCCTTGGAAAATGCTATTTCCTATGTCCCCCTAATGAAATGAAGACTGTCTTATCAAAGTGACAATCCGCAAATCTAGCGGTAAAGAGATCGCCTGTCCCTTCCAAATAGCAGATATTTGTTGGGGATTCGTATCCAACGTAAATACCTAATCGTCTCTGAGGACCCATTTTTGTTCACTGTGGGGGCGCAATAGGCACATATACTGCGCAACCAAATATGCGTAAGTGTGAAATGTCAGGCTCATATCCAGTTACCAACTGGTACGCAGAAAATGGTTGGCTAGCAGTGGGTCTGAAAACAAATAAGTAAATCACCATGCAGATATAGGCAGGTTGGTGCGCAAAACCAATGCCCTAGCCACCATCTGTAGCATTTTGATGGTGGCTTCTGCGAGACCATTTTGTATATGCACATGGGGTACAGGATGCTCTACATCGATCCCAATAGACATTTAATCATCAAATGTAAACTCTCCAGCGTTATCAAGCCTTATAGACTTGATAGGGTGATCAGGGTGGTGAGCCCTTAAACGTATAATCTGTGCTAGGAGTTTTGCAAATGCAGCATTTCTTGTGGACAATAAATCAACATGTGACCAGCGTGTCGAAGCATCCACCAGAACCATAAAGTACTTGAATGGTCCGCATTCTGGATGGATAGGTCCACATATATCTCCTTGTATCCTTTGTAAGAATGGAATGTTTTGTTTTGTGTCTTTAGCATAGGAAGGTCTCGATCCTGTTTTTGCTAAAGAGCAGGCTTTGCAAAACGAGTGATATGCCTTTGAAATAGTCAATGAGGCATAATGGGAGGGAGGTAGTGCTTCTGGTACTTCAGAAGGCGATGGCTGCATTTGAGCAGTACTAGGACCGACACCTTGCAGTGTGGCTGATTTTTCTCCCATTTTATTTTTCACTTGAAAGAAGGGATGTCCATATGAGCCTTCTTTAAAATATGGATCTTCATGTCACGACCGGGGTGCCCTAGACGGTCATGCCAAAGCCTATATGAGTCAGTGTCCCACATTTCATTGTTGGTGACAGCATAGGATTCAATGATCCGAATAGTAGTGAGGTACAGTCCACTAAATTGACTCATTAGTTTCTCTAAAATGCGTTTCCTTCCACATTTATTAGAGGTAATATAAAGGTATTCAGTTCCATTCTCACATTGTGTTTCTACATGATAATCGTTGGCACGAATATCTTTGAAACTTAACAAGGTTCGATTAGCTCTTGGTGCATACAGAGCGTCTGTGACATTAAATATATCTCATATTCTTTAGAGTATTTCTATTTTAGGTAGAATGATAATCTTTTCATTCAAATAATTTTTTTTTTCTAGATGTATTGCTTTACATCTTTATAGTGCTATTTCGAACCATGTAAATATGTGTAGTAAATAAATTTGAATAAATTTAGTGCTTCAGAATAAAATTTGAAATTTATTAATAAGCCAACAATAATCAAATCAAGGTCTTGTTCAGAAATCTAATTTATCAAACCATTAATTAAGACCAAGTAATAATCTAATTAAAAATGAGGCATTATGCCTTCACAACTGTTTTTCGAAAATAAATAGATAAAGCAGATCAGTCAAAGTCTGAAGCATCCATTGACGGAGCAAGTTCCTTATTGCCATTGAAGTCTGCAATAGTGAGGTTGACATTTGGGTTATGACCTTCTTCTTCCATATAGTGAGCCTCTTGTTCTTTAGACTCCCTATACCTCTTGTAAGTGGCTGCAATTATATTGCTTGCTTGGCAGTTCTTGTACCGATGCCCAATGACTCCACATCTATAGCATGGTTCATTGCCAACTCTATCTTGTTTGACTGAAGGGTTCTTAGGTGCCCTTTGCGCCTTGTTTCTATGACCACTAGGGCCAGCACTACCATCTCTGCTCCATACATTGGGAGGGCCTCCATGGCCCATACCACGACCCCCATGTCCCTTGCCACATGGTGCGTTGTTGCCACATGGGTAGGGATCATCAGGTCCAAACCCCTTTGCATTGGAGTTCTTTCCACCTTTCATTTTTCCATAATTAGCCTCGGGAATTTTCTTTGTCCCAGTGGGCCTGGCATTGTTGTTCAAGAGAACCTCATTATGCCTCTCAGCCACTTGCCGTAGGCTGATCAGCTTATTGAATGTTGTGATTCTTTTGTTGTCATATTCCAGCCTATACTGGATCACTAGTATAAGTGCTGAAGTAGGAAAAGTGGAAAGAGTCTTTTCGATCATATCATCTTTTGTGATTTCCCTTCCACAGAAATTGAGACGTGCCTTTAAGCGCAACATGTCCTTGTTGAAGTCATTTACCCTTTTGTAGTCAAGCAAGCGGATTCCATTCCACTGAACGGCCAGTTCGGGGAGCAAAGTGTCATGAATGTTCCCAAAACGTCCCTTAAGGGCATCCCACAGTTCTTTGGGTGTCTTCAACTGAAGGTACTCCTAGCATAGGCTAGGATTAGTATGTCGCCTCAGAAACATTAAGGCATTTGCTTTCACCTTATTAGATGGTTCATCATTTTTGGGGTCGGTAATGGTGGCAGTGTAGTCTTTTGCCACAAAGGCAGTTTCTACATCGGAAACCCAACGATGGTACTCAAGTCCTTATGAGTCCAAAATGTCAAATTCAGGTCGGGTTGGATCAGCCATCTACATAAACAAGAGGGAAGATATAAATTACGCAGTCATAAAGACATCCACGTGAATTATTTTCCAAAAATATGAATTAGATTGCAAGACCAAGATTCATAATGGTCACATTTTTTTCGATGCTATGTGAAAATACTTTATCACGGTAATTATGTGTTTATAATGCGCATGAATTTTCATTATCATGGCAAGATGCAATTTATATATAGCATGCTAAATAAGGAATAACCATAGCACATTTAAACATAGCATATATAAAAGTAAATTACATGGCATGCTCAAATTTCACAAATATACACCAAAATATAGGCCTTATCAAAAAGCCCGCGGATCAAGTGGGCCGATGGAGGGCCAAAAGCCCGGCCCGGCCCATCAAAAAGCCCGCCATAGGCCCGGCCCGTAAAAACCCGTTAGGCCCGGCAACCCGTTAGTCCCAGTAATTTATAAGTTCATGTCTAGAACCGAACTTCGCTGAATTACTGAGAACTTCTCGGATAGAATTAGGAGCTTTACCCTATATGCACGGAAAGCCCCATGTGTCTAGTTTCTGAAGAATTTTACGGTTTGCGATTCCGACTTTTCTAGAAGGAGTTATGGCAATTTAAGTGAAGGCAGTTCAGCTTTGATGGGAATCTAGAAGGCCCAGCACATATATTTGGAAATCTTCAGTGTGCCACATCATCATTATATGTGTGTGTGTGTGTGTCTCTTTGTGTGAGTGTGAATTTGTTGTAATTTGGCTTATGGTGAAATTGGACGTTCTCATACTTCTATATATAATATGTGCAAATATATTCTACATGTCATGACAACGGTTGACCGATTCGATCGGATTAGAAACTATGGTGAAATTAGCTAAATTTTTCACCACACTTATAATTTATTATAATAATCTCATCCAACGGTCGGTTTTTCCATTTTATTTGAAATGATACAGGTTGCCCTTTGGAGTGTATGATATATAAATATAGGTTTATAAGAGTAACTAAGTTTGACCTAGTTGATCGAATTCGAAACGAGAACTAAATTGGCTGAAATTTTTACAACCACCATAAAACATTACAATCTCTCCATCAAGCGGTTGGTTTTCTCCAAATTCATTTTTCACTTCATGTTTGCTTTAGAATGAACCTCAACAATTTAAATGCATTGTATAAGTTATACAACTTTAGGAGGCAAATTGGTATAGGCCAACGTCTTTGTAATTAAAATTGAAGTTTTTATCTTATGTTCACGCACATCCATCTATGGAATATTTACAGACGTGATGTGAAAAAATAAGCACGTTTCGCGGTCGTTGTACCGTCGGTCAACTAAGAAAACATACAAGTGATGACAGTTGACCAATTCGATCGGATTCGAAAATATGGTGAATTGGCTAAATTTTTTACCACACTCATAATTTATTGTAATAATCATATCCAACGGTTCGTTTTTCCATTTTCTTTGAATTGATAGAGGTTGCTCTTTAGAGTGTATGATATATAAATATAAGTTTATAAGAGTAATTAAGTTTGACCTACTTGATCGAATTCGAAACGAGAACCGAATTTGCTGAAATTTTTACAACCACCATAAAACATTACAATCTCTCCATCGAGCGGTTGGTTTCTCCAAATTCATTTTCCACTTCATATTTGCTTTAGAATGAACCTCAACAATTTAAATGCAATGTATAAGTTATACAACTTTAGGAGGCAAATTGGTATAGACCATTGTATTTGTAATTAAAATTGAAAGTTTTATCTTATGTCCACGCACATCCATCGATGAAATATTTACAAACGTGATGTAAAAAAATAAGCACGTTTCGCGGTCGTTATGTCATCGGTCAACCAAGAAAACATACAAATGACTACGGTTGACCAATCCGATCGGGTTCGAAACTATGGTGAAATTGACTAAATTTTTAACCACACTCATAATTTATTGTAATAATCACATCCAATGGTCTGTTTTCCCATTTTCTTTGAATTGATAGAGGTTGCTCTTTGGAATGTATGATATGTAAATATAGATTTATAAAAAATTAGTGTCTTTAAATATTTATTATAAATAAAGCCCATAAGTCCCGTCCCAAAAAAGCCCGCAAGGCCCGGCTCGAAAAAGCCCGCAAGGCCCGCTTTATAAGGACCGCCTTGGATCCTTCGATTTACAATAAAGCCCGGCCCGTTGACGAGCCCTACTAAAATATATGTTACACATAATAATAGCAATAATATATCATACTTAAAATTCTACGAATAATAAAACAATGGCATAATATAAAGGCATGCTTAGGAATAATTATAAAAGCGTACATGAAATAAAACATGCTCATAAACTATATATAACAAAATATATATGGCATGCTCAAAATAAAATAATAAAAATATAAACAATAAAATATAAAGCATCCTTTTTTTTCAAAAAGTAAACATAAATAAAATTCACATGCTTTAGATTCCACGAATATATATAATACATATATGGAAAGTGAGATATAAATAAGGCAGCCAAAAATAAAAACATACTTGATTTCGAGAAAACAAAACAATCCTAGCGCACGCGCGTGTTGATGCAGACGTGCGTAGCGATGTTTTCAGGCTTGAGAAAAACTGGGCCGCTTCCTCTCTCTTTTCAGCGGTGGGCCATGGGGCCTTTGTTTCTTTTCTTGGCCTGCTTTTTCTATTTTTTTTTTTCAAAACTGGGCCGTAGGGCCTGTTTGTTTTTTTTTCTCTGGGCCGCAGGCCTTCTTCTTTTTGTTTTTGTTTTGTTTTTTATTTTTTTTTTTGTTGGGCCAGGTCACACTTTTTTTTCTATTTTTTTTTTCCCACTTTTTTTTCTTTCTCTCTTCTTCGCGTCTGCTTCTGGTTTGCAGATGGGTAGAGGTGTGCGCAGATGGGCTGGCAGCGTGCTGGGCGAGAGGGGCGTGCTCAGGCGGGGTGGCTCTGGGATGGGCAGGCGTTGGGCTACGCAAGACGTGGGTGTGCTGTGTTGAGCAAGCGGCGGGGCGGGGCTGCCGGATTCTGCATCGATATGTGCTGGGATCTGCGCTGTGGACTGCGCGGGTGTGCTGGCCACGTGGGTGGGAGGACGGTGGGATGCTGCTGTGCGAGCAGGAGGGGGACGAAGGACGATCTGGTGGGTAGGCCGCCGGGAATTTTTTTATTTTTATATGGTGGCGGCAGAAAAGGTTTTTTTTTTTTCTAGGGTTTTGGTTTTTCTTGGCTATTTGCTCTGAGCGTGCTGATAACGTGTAAAAGTAAAATGAAATTGTAATTGGTCTACTCATTTCATTTCATAGCCCCTTTATATAGGGATAGAATTACAATGGAAACATCGATTAACATCAATTACAATAATGATAGTAAATGCTGATTGTGATGTGATTGCAATTCCTTGATTCCCTCTTCGTCAGTTTCTTTGACGAAGGCACATAATGTGTTTTTCCTTTAACAAAAAAAGTATTATCACTCGGTTGTGATTGCAAATCCTCCAAGTGGTCGTCTGAAAATCAATGTTGATGGGGCATTTAGAGCTGAGGAAGGGAGTGGAGGTATTGGGGTAGTTGTCAGGAATGATGCTGGTATGGGTATTGCTGCTTTGGCCAGGACTTTTCTACATGCACACTCGGTTCTTAATATGGAAGCGGAGGCGTGTAGGGCTGGCTTACTTCTTGGTATTCACCAAGGTTGGACTGACATAGATGTTGAAAGCGACTCTGCCATCCTGATTTCTGCTCTCAATAGTCGAGAGAAGAATTTCTCTGAGGTAAGTCGAGTTTTAGATGATTGTAGGGAGTATATTACTGCTTTTCAATCTGTTAGAATTCGACATATTTACCGTGAAGCAAATGGTGTAGCGGATAGGCTTGCTCACCTTGCTAGTAGTGGTTTCATTGATGATGTATGGTTAGATGAGACACCTGCAATCATTCAGGATGTTCTCTATGAGGATTATTGCAACTGTTCTACTGTAGCTCGGGGTTCAGGTTTTATGTCCCCCCCGATGCAAAATTCTACTATTAATTTAATAAATGGAACCGGGCGTGGGTCTGAGCCTCCCAGCTAGGCTGGGTTCCAAACCCCTTTAAAAAAAAAAGTATTATCACATGAAAAAATCGAACAGTAATCTTATAATTAAAAATTGTCCTCCAAATGACAACATGGTATGGCGCTACAGCTGAAAAAATTACATCAAATTTCTCTCTGTTTTTGAAGCTCCTTCATTCTCATCTTCCATACATTTCTCTTAGTCCCAGGCATATCAAATTTGGTACCGTTTAGTAGTGAGAAAGCATTACCGGGATCTTTACCCTCTTCCATGTCCCTCCTAGTTTTCTCTACTTTGTCAAGTAGTCCCTTAACTGCTATGTCAAATGCATCTTCAAATGTCTCCAATCCAGATGCCCTTGGATCTGCATATATTATTTTCGGAATCAATCTTATAACTTCCTCCCTCATTGCTAGTACTTCATCTTTGGGAACTCTCAGCAATGTCTCATTGATCATCACCTTCTTCTCCTTGATATCATGTTCTGATATAAACACTGAATACTTAGACGGGCTGCTGGGAAAGTGCCATGTGTACTGCACATAAGCTGAACCCGGATGGAAGAAAACCGGAATGCAGCCTGCCAAGATGGAGTCAAATATTGATCGACGAGTGAATGAGTCCCCGGAAGGCTGCAGGCAGAATACAGACGATTGAAACACCTTCATCAAATCTAAAGGGTCATCACACTTGTTTGCACCATGATAACACCCTACAAGTCTGCATTGTTTGGTTGAAGATTGGCATTGGCTTATAATCATATCCCGGATATTTTCTTTGTAATCAGGTCTTGGAGCACCAGCAAAAGTGAAGAGATATGGCCTCTTCCGCTTTCTCATTCTTCTCTGCCACTTAGACACCTGACTCTCCTTTGAGGGATGGAAGTATGTAGGGTATGGTATCGCCTGCTCGTTGCTCCAAGAGCTTGATTCAATTGACAACAATGTCATGTTCTTGGATTCTGGCAAAAACATGAGCTTGGATCCCCAATCAGAATCATTATCTGTTTGTCTCCTGAAATCCCATGCAATTCTGCCTCCAACTAAGAAATGGTCTTTACCCCACATTGTCTTCCATTCAGGTCTATTTGAAAGCCATTTCATCAATTCTAGAGGAGAAGCATCTCGGATAGATGTGTTGTAGCCCCAGAGGTACCGACCAACATCAAGGCCAGCGTAAAAGGGCACAAATATTGCCGAGGCCAATGATGAATCACTGGTTAAGCACTTGTACTTCTTCATCCTATTATGAAAAATAACTTCTAATGAGAACTGATTTGTAGCAAACCAACCTTTGGCCCCCAATAATCGGTCACGTCTCTTAGAAGATTTTTCAGTTAGTTTAGGCCCTAGACCCATGTTTGACATGTAGGGGCACATTTCAGTCCATCTCTGAAGGGAATGGCAATTCTTGAGCAAGTCCTGGTTGAACCTTTTTGGAAGATCATAAACATAAATGTATCGACCCGAACACGAATCAGAATCAGAGATTTGGTGCTTGGTATTAGGTATAGCCTGTGGTGGTGGAATATTATTGACAGTTGCAATTTGAGTTTCATTGGAGCTGGTAACATTATTTGGTTGTCTTTCATGGCCAAAAGAAAATGGAGCAGGAGTGCTACTAGATGTATTAGTAATACTAGAATTACTGATCCTCTTGGTTTGATCGGCTGTTTGAGAATCTGTAGCTTGAGGAGGAAGAGAGCTGGGATGGTGTTGATCTTGGTTTTGGGTAGCAATTACATTTTCAAAGTTGGTAATGAAATAGGTGACCCGATTGAAATTTCTTCCAGAGTTTAGAGAGGAATAGTCTGTACAAATCAATACCAAGAATATAAGGAAGGAAGCTGTTAGGACAAACCAGAGTTGACTATGGTACTTATGTCCGCCTGCAATCCATTGAGATTTCTCCATATATTAAGAGCTATCTGCAGCTAGCTTCCTTGCTTCTTGATCGTCTCGACGATATGAAAACAAAGAATGATATTGGTTAATCACCGAGAGATCTCCAGAGCACCAGTTGATCAATATAACACAATACAAAGATTAACAGAAGAAGCTGAGAAAGATGCATGCAAGAAGAGAAAAGGAAAAACATGTAAGCTAGCAGAAATTATGAATTGTTGAGAGAAGAAAGGTAGTAGGTTCAGGGTCTGATGAATTTAAGGGAAAGAAGCGAAGGAAAAACTATGTGCTGAATGAAATCTTGTGACATTCCTTCGCAAGAAAACATATTAAGAAATTTCAATTCTAGAGGGGGGGGGTCTTATTCTAGACTTTTATTTATATAGATATGTACTCCATTATGAATTTCCTAATAGAAGAAAAATACAAGATGGTAAAGAATCAAGGAGTCCTTAATTCTTACCGTTGGAAGATGTTTGGAGGATTGTTTTGGATTTTGGAGAGAAGGATCATGTGTATGTACATATATGCATTTTATTCTTTATCATTTACTGTATGAATAGTCCTATAAACTTCCCATATATATACAAAGAGATTCTGATTTAAATGAATTTGGATTATGCCTTAAATGTGTACATATTAAACAAGGATGGGAAATATGATCTCTCCTTGCTTTATATAAAGGTAGAAAAGTATTATCGACATGCATCATAACAATAAAAGTATTAATTATAATAATTAATATTACATATACTGTGGATTTTGGAGCATTTGTTCTTGGTTAGTGGTGACGAAAGAATGGTTTGATGTCATAATTTTAGGCCAGCAGGTTGAGGCAAAACTTTAGAGAGCTATGGAGACGGTTTTGTGATCGTCGTTTGTCTTCTTTCTTTTTTGGTGTACACTGAGTTTGAGGTTGCTCGAAAATACAAAATGTGTAGAGCTCATGCCAAAAGAACTTGGTTATCACCATGAAGAAGTCAACAACCAGTTGCAGTTACAGCAGAAAACAATCCTAAACTTTTAACAGGTTTCACTACATATAATAATGTACTTTGTATTACCAAAATTTGTATATGTGAACTTGTACCAAAAAAAATTTGTATATGTGGACATATTCTAGAAGAAAAACTTACAAGAATTTTTTCAAGCTTCTGAGAAGAAAAACAAAATAGACAGTTTTGGAGGCCGCCGGGTTTGAATTCAAGACGGTTAGACTGATTCATAGAGTTGATGAATCAAACTTTATTTGCAGACATTTCAAGCCAATCAAATTTGAAGAGTCATATTCACAGAAAGAGAGAAGCATATATAGCTAAGCTAGCTAGTGGATGATAGTTATTTGGTAGTTGATTACTAATACCGACCAGAAATTCGCATTCATTATTTGAATTATTTAATTAGCAAACCTCAATCAATTAGCAATACGCAAAGTACCTCAGCATAAACCAAGGAGAAAAACAAGAGTACGCAATGCCTTTCCCTTGATTATGTTGGTTTCACCAGGTTGACTATAGATCGATCAATGATTGATGCTTAATAGTTATAGTTATATAAAATAGTCCATGACGTCCTCAAGTGTATCATGACACGAAATAAGGCAAATGAATTCTAATTATTGAGTTCTCCTAAGAATAGGGGCGGAGCCAGAAATTATAGGATGGGGGCCATATGTACTAAGAAATTTTGCTAAACACAAAACTTTACAGTATTCCACATACAAATGAAGAGACCTTTTTTTTTTTTTTTTTTTTGTCTAAACTCATTATACAGAGAGAAAATTATCTTGAAATCCAAAATAGTTTCTTGTTTCATTTTCTTTTCAAATATTGTAGTATTTAATTATGATTACTTTGACCCAAAAGGAACATTTGATTATTTGGGCTGCCTTTGGGCCCATGGTGGAGTCCATTTGGGCTTTGAGTTCTCTAAGGATTTGGGACCCAGGAGGTGTTTTGGGTATCTTTTTGACCAATTGTGTTTTCCGTATTATTTTGGGTGTACCGTGTTTATGTGCAGGTAGATTGCTCATCTCTACATTCTATAACAAATCTCAGTATAATATTACTGTGAGTACGACAATTGCGTGCCTAGTGAACAATGTTACTTGTGCTGGGACAAATATAGTTTTGATTGGTCTACCGATCTCTTGCATACTCAGATTGCAAATTCTGATGGTTTGGTCTTCAAATCTCAAGGTCGTGGCAATGGTCTCATTGTTGGTAATTATCTTGAGGAGGCTGGGAATTTATCTTCAGCTTTTTGCTACTTTCTCTATAAGTGATTCAGAGCAGTATTTTATTGTACATGAAAAACCTATTGGTGTAGCACACCTTCTGGTTTGTTCTAGCTTAGCTCTACCCTCAAGTCGTTTGTGGCTTGTGTCTGCTCCCTGTAAAAGTAAAATTACAATTGGAATTGGTCTACTCATTTCATTTCATAGTCCCTTTATATAGGGATAGAATTACAACGGAAATATCAATTACATTAAATACATTGAATGCTGATTGATCTATAATTGTGCTGATTGATGGTAATCGCTGATTCCTTGATTCCCTCTCTGTCAGTCACTTTGACGAAGGCACATAATTAATCTGTTTTTCCTTTAACACTCCCCATTGTGCCAAGTCAAAGACGAAATGGTGCATGAGTTGTTGCCTCACTAAAAACCTTGCCAAGTAACAAAAAAAACCCTGTGGGACAAAAAATACACCTTGGTCGAAGGAAAAGAGCACAACGCACCTTTTACATTTGAGGATGATATGTGTGTGTTAGACTCCCCCTGACGTCTACACCTCCCCCTGATCCTTACATTAATCAAGGGAGATTGGAAAGTCTTTGAATTCCTATGCTTTTCACATGTTTCTCAAATGTGGCCTTAGGCAATGATTTGGTGAACAAATCTGCCACATTCTCCTCAGACCTTACTTGATTCACTTGAATCTTGAGAAGAGCCTGTTGTTGCTGATTGTAGAAAAACTTTGGCGATATGTGTTTTGTATTATCACCCTTGATATATTCTAGCTTCATCTGTTCGATGCAAGCTGCATTATCTTCATAAATGCAAGTAGGCTGTTCAGTGGTAGAACTCAAACCACTAGTCCCTCGAATATTTGTAATGATAGCTCTTAACCATATATACTCACGAACCGCCTCATGTAGAGCAATGATCTCTGGGTGGTTCGAGGAGGTAGCCACAAGGGTTTGCTTGGTTGATCTCCAAGATATCGCAGTGTTCCTAATGGTAAATACATAACCAGTTTGGGAATGACCTTTATGTGGCTCAGAGAGGTACCCAGCATCAGCAAAACTAACCAAAACGTAATTTGGCATTTCGGTGTAGTGAGTGGCGCTTTCGCCATCAACATTTCCTTTAGGGATTGCAGTTCCATATGCGGTCCCCCTTGTCTCTCTGTAGGAAAAGAACAGTCCCAAGTCAATGGTTCCTTTTAGGTATCAGAAAATGTTCTTGATACCATTCCAGTAACGCTGCGTTGGCGCTGAGCTAAATCTAGCTAACAAGTTCACTGAGAATGTAATGTCTGGTCGAGTACATTGGGCTAAGTACAATAATGCGCCTATTGCACTTAGATAGGGAATTTCAGCTCCCAACACCTCTTCGTCATCTTCCTTTGGACGAAATGGATCTTTCCTTGCATCCAAACTTTGACCGATCATGGGAGTGCTGGCAGGATGCGCTTTGTCCATGTTTAATCGCCTGACTTTTGGACATACGCAGACTAGTGGATTAGTATTCCACAAACTCGATGTTCTAGTTCAAGGCCTAGACAGAATCGAGTTTTCCCAAGATCATCCATCTCAAATTCAGATTTCAAGTAGCTTGCGGTTTCTCTTATTTCATCAAGAGTACCTATTATGTTCATATCATTGACATATACATCTACAATTGCAAATCTGGAACTTGTTTTCTTTATGAATACGCAGGGGCACATTTCATCGTTCTTATATCCCTTCCCAATCAAGTAGTCACTTAGACGGGTATACCACATCCGCCCGGATTGTTTCAATCCGTCAAGTGAGCGTTTCAACCTAATTGCAAACGCACTCCATGGTTTAGAGTCACTTAACATGGGTAATGTAAGGCCATCAGGCACTTTCATATATATCTCTGAATCAAGATCCCTATAGAGATATGTAGTAACCACATCCATGAGCTGCATTTCCAATCCTTCGGAAACTACCAAGCTAACTAAGTAGCGGAACGTTATAACGTCCATTATGGGAGAGTATGTCTCCTCATAGTCAATTTCAGGGCGTTGTGAGAAACCTTGCGCCATAAGGCGAGCCTTGTACCTCAGGACTTCATTCTTCTCATTACGCTTTTTGACAAAGACCCATTTATGTCCTACAGGCTTTACACTTGGTGGGGTTAGTGACAGGACCCGCCCCGGATTTCACCTTGAAATCCGAAGTGGCCCTGCGGGGCCCACCTTAGAAGAAATTCTACCAAAAATTTAGCCGAACTCCCTCTAAAAGTGGACTACCCAAAAACCTGTAGAAAGACATTTACACTTCTAAAATAATCCACCACAAACTTCTGAAGCCACCATGCTCCCTAAATCACAACACCTCCCAATTTCACAAACAATTCTGAACTTAAAAATATTAATCTCAAAGGTTATCAGAGCAATCTATTTCTTAGGCGTACAAGAAGGTAGAATACAAGATAAAGGGCCGATACTTTTATAATGCGGAAGCTATGACAACTATGCCTCAACCCCATGTACGCTCGACCTCAAGCTAAACTGGCCTGCAAACTGGGCATTTAAAATCGAAGGGCCCAGGGGAAAACATTTAAAAAAAACCGTTAGAGTGAGTGGATGAAAAATAAGTAATTTCGAATGAATAAGTAAAACTTAATGCTTTCCCAAGTTATTCTCTAAAATCTCGCATGCAGTAACAATCTTGAAAAAAAATACTTTTAATCATCATCTTTACTGCAATCTTAATCGCGTAGAAATAAAACATCTTGAAATCTCTTAAAATATCATCCTCAATCCTTATAAAAACATCATTTTCAAGAGGCTTGCTTGATGACTAGAAAGGACTGCTGTCTAGTCATCTCATGCCATCTGGGAGGGACTGCCACCTAGATGACGCATCGGAAGGGACTGCCAACCAGAATAGGAGGCGGTGGTAGAAGGGACTGCCAACTAACCACAGGTAGTAGACGGGACTGCCGACTAACTACCTCATGTCATCTGGAAGGGACTGCCACCCAGATGACGCATCGGAAGGGACTACCAACCGGAATAGGAGGCGGTGGATAGAAGGGACTGCCAACTAACCATCTCATGCCATCTGGGAGGGACTGCCACCCAAATGACGCATCGGAAGGGACTGCCAACCAGATTATTACCTAGAAGGGACTGCCAACTAGGTAATATGCGCATGCGCCGTAAATAGCCTCCTCAATAAACTGAATAGCCTCCTCAATAAACTGGAAACAACCTCTTTCAGTTACTTGCTTTCGAAAAGAAACTCGTTGTTACTTCAATAAAACATTAATAATTTACCGAAAGCATAACTCAGGATTATCTCGCTAACTCAAATCTCAATATCTCAATAAATCCTCGAAAGCATAAGTCAAATACTCTGTAAATCAATAAATGCTTTCGGAAAGAAATCTCAATCTAACTTCAAGGCTGATAAGTGCGGAGCTCAAAACTCAATAAATCTCGATAATTCAACCATGCCCAAATATTTGCTAATCCTTCGTACTCGTATATCATCATATAAACTGATATTTGAAATCAATAATTCTCATAATATTTTCTTAATCAATCACTTCCCGAAAATCGTTTCCCAACTCAATAACCCATAAATAAATAGCTTGAAAAATCTATTAAAAGCCCTCGGGAAGGAAAACCACTAAAAATCCCGTAACTCATAGAGCATAATAAATCTCAAGAAAACAAGCTCATAAAATCATAATACTCAATCATTCAAATGATAAATTAAACCTCCATCGGAAAATAATAATATACTGCATGCACATTTAATTTAAAATAAATGTCCACTCACAGTACTATTTAGGCGATCACGTATACGAATTCCTTCATCGAGCAATAGCTCGGTATATCGCTCTGTACACAATTATAATTCGTGAATGTTATTCAACAATTAAATACGATTCTCAAAATCAAATCCATATAAATCATCTCTCCACTTCTTCACAGATTCAACCCAAATTTTACTTCTAATACCAATTTGTTATCTTAAAGGTTCCAAGTCAGAACTGAGAGATATACAACGGTCGGATTCTCGTAAATCAATAATCAAAATCCTAAATTTTCAGAAATTCGTAATCGATTAAAAACTTCTCCAATTCCAACCAAATTCACATATTCAACCTCTACAAAAATTATAGGATTTAACTAGCTAAAAGATATATAATTTAAATGACTGTTTAAGCGCCACCACTGTTCACGCACCGCACTGTTCACGCGTGGCACTGTTCATGCACGGCCAACTCCTCCTCCGGCGACCAAATTTCAACCTCAGAATCATCTCAACATTCTAAGCACTTTTCATAACTGTGACCAAGTGAGAAAATACCTTGAAGTGCTCCAATTTTGCCGATGAACACAAACCCGGAAATCTCCAAACCCACCAATTTGGAAATCCTTCAGATTCACCTTCCAAACGTGGAAATTCCAGCTAGAAGTCTTGAGGGAAGATGATCAGTGACTCGAGGCGCTCCTAAAAGAGCCAATTTCACCGCCGAAGATAGCCGGAAACTGGAGAATTTCGCCGGAGAAGCAAAATGCTACAGTAACAATGCTTGCATAAATTCGGGGTTTTCCGGACAAATCACCGATACCCACTGGTACCATCGTGTAGAGGAGGAAGAGACGGTCCAAGGACAACTGGAATCACGTCAATCGGACGCCGGACGGTGAAGAAATCGGAAAAAGAAGGAGAGAGGGCGACGCGGGGGAAGAGGGAGAGAAAATCGGGAAGAGAGAAAATGACAAGTTACCACAGTAACTCGTCTTATTTATAGAAAGTTACCATGAACAGTAACTTTACATTGTCGCTTATAACTTTCGTATACGAACTCCGATTTTTACATACCACATATGCACGCGCTCGATTTAACGTCCTCTACAACTTTCATGTAGAATATTTTCTCAAATTTTGACCCGAACAAAAATTCAACTTTTAGGGCCCCCTAAAATGTCGAAACGGAGCCAAAAAGTAAATGTAAATGTCGTTTACCTATCGAAAGACTCGTAAACTGGTAAATTTAGGTTCGGGAAGTTATAATTTCCCCTCATTATAAAAATTTCGTCCTCGAAATTTCATACTGTTGAAGTAGAGATGGGTGCACACACTAATCCATAGTAAACAGTCACGAAGATGAATAGTACATCAATCCTACAGCAGTGGCGATGATAAGGCACAGAAAAGATGTGCAAATATGCTCAAATCATGTAGAAATTAGCTTCAAAATTGATCCAAGACTTAACCAATTAGGACAGGGAGATCAACTCTTATAAGAAACAATTCTCTAGCTGAAATCTAGCCAATTATTGTGATCTGAATAATTCCCATAGTGTTCTTACTAAATTCAGTGTCATAGTAGGTAGATTTACTTCCATTCATTACTGACAGTCCTTAACAACTGAGGAAGAATGTAAGACCTCGGAAATTGTTATTAATTCCTAAATGTTTCCTAGGATTAATAACGTGTTCGTTTGTACGATTTCGTGGTTCGAGGGTGGAGCGGAAAGTATTTCGAACAATTTTTTGTTGGAATGCTTTGATTGAAGGGTTGACTTTTTATACGTTTAGAATCTGTGAGAACTTCCTTCACGGAAATCGTAGAGCGCGTCGATACGAGTTCGTGGACATGCGGAACGCGAAAATTGGAGTTCGTATGAAGAAGTTATGGCCATCGGAAAAAGTTTCCATTTTGGTATATATGGGATTTTCCGCAAATTATTTCAGAAATTCCAACTTTCCATTTTGGGAAAGTCGGACTCTCTCTCTCCTTCCGACGCCGGAAATCGCCTTCTCTCTTCTTCCGGCCATTTCTTCCTCCTCCAGCCACCTTTGGACGTGAAATTCTTGGGGTAGCCTCGCCTCGACCTTGCGCACCTCCCCGTGCCCACCTTGCAACCTATCTTGGCCTGTAGCCGCCGCAACATTGAAAACCCGATCTGACCTAAGTTTTGGGTCAACGCGGTTTTCTCCGTTCTCCGGCCACCATGGCTCGAGTTGTTGGACACCCTGGGATCGCCTGAGGACACTGATGATTCTCCTAGAAGGAATTAGGCTGTAGTGGAGCGTGGAAGCAGATCGGAGCTTCGCCGGAAAACTGGGAAAATTCCTAGTTCACCGATTTTCGGGGTAGGTTTTCGACCCATTTTACTTCGATTCAAGCTTTGTGATAGTTATGAAAGTTGTTAGGCTTGATGAAACGAAGAGGAGCAGCCTGGCCCCGACACCATTGGCGGTGGTCGGCGGCGGCTCTGCCTCTAACTCCGGCGACCTTTTCCAGTCAACTCCGGGGACCTCTGGGGCAGTTTCTTCTTCTCAGTGCGATCTACTCGTCGATACGAGCATTTCGATATATAGTTTGTAATTTTTGGAAATCGTATGAACATGTTATGAATTTTCCAAGTTTTAGGGTTTTCGGTTCAATCGGTTTTCGATTGGTGAGGATTCGGCCGTCCAATTGACTTGTAGTTTTGTTATATTGATTGTATAAGTATTCCGGAGGCCTCGGGTGGTCTCGGATGAAGTTTCGCCTCGATTGGCATTACTTTTGGGGATTTTATTTCAACGGGGGTTTGAACTTTAATCGTTTTCGATCAGTCAAAATCTGGGGCATCAGTTGACTGAGCAAGTTCCTTGTTGCCATTAAAGTCTGCAATTGTGAGGTTGACATCTGGGTCATGGCCTCCTTCTTCCATATAGTGAGCCTCTTGTTCTTTGGACTCCCTATACCTCTTGTAATTGGCTGCTACTTTGTTGCTTGCTTGGCAGTTCTTGTACCAATGCCCAATGACTGCCTATAGCATGGTTCATTGCCAACTCTATCCTGTTTGACTGAAGGGTTCTTAGGTGCCCTTTGCACCTTGTTTCCATGACCACTAGGGCCAGCACCACCATCTCTGCGCCATACATTGGGAGGGCCTCCAACGCCCATATCACGACCCCCACGTCCCTTGCCACGTGGTGCATTGTTGCCACATGGGTAGGGATCAACACGTCCAACCCCCTTTGCATTGGGGTTCTTTCCACCTTTCACTTTGCCATAATTAGCCTCGGGAATTTTCTTTGTCCCAACAGGCCTGACATTGTTGTTCAAAAGAACCTCATTATGCCTCTCAGCCACTTGCAGTAGGTTGATCAGGTTATGGAATGTTGTGATTATTTTGTTGTCATACTCCAGCATATACTGGTTCGCTAGTATAATTGCTGAAGTAGGAAAAGTAGAAAGAGTCTTCTGGATCATATCATCTTCTGTGAGTTCCTTTCCACAGAAATTTAGACGTTCCTTTAGGCGCAAGATATCCTTGTTGAAGTCATTGACCCTTTTATAGTCAAGCAAGCGGATTTCATTCCACTGAACGGTTAGTTCTGGGAGCAAGGTGTCATGAATGTTCCCAAAACGTCCCTTAAGGGCATCCCACAGTTCTTTGGGTGTCTTCAATTGAAGGTACTCCCAGCGTAGGCTAGGATCAATATGTCGCCTCAGAAACATTAAGGCATTTGCCTCACCTTGTCAGACAGTCCATCGTCTTTGGGGTCAGTGGAAGTTTTGACGGTGGCAGTGTAGTCTTTTGCCACGAAGGCAATTTCTACATCGGAAACCCAACGGTGGTACTCAAGTCCGTCTGAGTCTAAAATGTCAAATTCAGGTCGAGTTGTATCAGCCATCTACATAAACAAGAGGGAAGATATAAATTACGGAGTCATAAAGACATCCACGTGAATTATTTTCCAAAAAATATGAATTAGAGTTCAAGACCAAGATTCGTAATGGTCACATTTTTTTTCGATGCTATGTGAAAATGCTTTATCACTGTAAGTATGTATTTATAATGCGCATGAATTTTCATTATCATGGCACAAATTGCGTTTTGTATAGCATTCTAAATAAGGAATAATCATAGCATCATTAGCATGTAATAAAGAATAAAACATAGCATATATAAAAATAAATGACATGGCATGCTCAAATTGCACAAATATACAACAAAATATATGCTACATATATCACGCGTAAAAATAAAATGTAAACCATAGTCTTTATGCTTAGGAATAATTATATAAGCGTAACATAAAAACATGCTCTCAATTTCATAATAAAGCATAAACAATAAAATATATAATCATGCTTAAAGATAATCATATAAAATATAGTAATATACCATAGTATGAAATTAAATAAATTAAAGAGACCATACTTGGTTTCGAAAAAATAAAACAATCCTAGCGCACGCGTGTGTTGATGCAGGCGTGCGTAGCGATGTTTTTAGGCTTGAGAAAAACTAGGCCGCTTCCTCTCTCTATTCAGCAATGGGTCATGGACCTTGTTTTTTTTCTTTTCTTTTGTTTCTGTTTTTTTTTTCTGGGTTGGGTCTGTTCTTTGAGCCCTTTTTTTTTTTTTTTTTTTTTTTTTTTTCTGGGCCGCAGAGCCTGCTATTGTTTTCTTTTGGGCCTGGTTTTTTCTCTCTTTTTTTCTTTGGGCGGGGTCACTTTTTCTCTTTGCTTTTTTTCTTTTCTCTCTTTTCTCTCTCTCTTCTTCACGTCTTTTTCTTCTGGTTTTCAGATGGGTGGCTGCAGATGCCGGTCTGGACGAAGGCGGAGTGGGGACCGCTGAGGTGCAGGCGCGGGAGGGGGGTTGCTGCGGGGAGTAGGCACTAGGCTGCTGCAGGCCGGTATGGATCGGTGCTGCAGGTCGCTGGACCTATGCAAATGCGTGTAGGCCGGTCTGGTGTGGAGGCTGCAAGGGTGCTAGGCCAAACGACGCGATCTGCAGGCGCTAGGCTGGACGATACGAAGATGCAGGCGACGGGATCTGTAGGTGTCGGGCTGCACGGGTGGGCTGCGCGGCTGTGCGTTGCGTTGGCTCGGCGGTGGTGGGATATGCAGCAGGCGCAGAGCAGCAGCGCTGGTGCATTTGAGCGAACGATGGGCAGGGCGAGGGGCCGCCGGGGCTGTGTTGGAAGCTGCAGCGTGCGGCCTGGTGGGCTGGGATCGGGTGGGAAGGGCCGCCGGGGAAGAAGAGAATTTTTTTCTTCTGCTAGGGTATGAGTGTTTTTTTTTTCGTCGGAAGAAGAAAGAAATTAGAAAATTGTTTTTTCTTGGCTATTAGCTCTGAGCGTGCTGATAACGTGTAAAAGTAAAATGACAATTGGAATTGGTCTACTCATTTCATTTCATAGTCCCTTTATATAGGGATAGAATTACAACGGAAATATCAATTACATTAAATACATTGAATGCTAATTGATCTATAATTGTGCTGATTGATGGTAATCGCTGATTCCTTGATTCCCTCTCCGTCAGTCGCTTTGACGAAGGCACATAATCTGTTTTTCCTTTAACACTCCCAAGTTTTTTCGGGATGCCATTTGTTGGTGAAATTACAAAAAAAATTATAATTTCTATATGAGAAACTCGTTGACAATAGGCTGAGGCGCGGGTATCTCGCTCTCTTTAAGGAGATTCAAGCCCTCTGCGGAACAATGCCGGTGCACCAGAAATCTCTTGACTTGTCCCCTCCAGGATACAACAGCCCAACAACAAGTTGTATGGCTCACACCAATCTACACAAATTGGAGGAACCCAAAGCTCCACCAAAAGAACACCTTTCTCTGGCCAAAAAATTCAAAGAAGACTCTTTTGGGGGATTTTGGAAAGAAGGTTGATGGGTGAATAGTTGAGTAAAAGTTTGATATATTTTAGCATGCAACAAATGGTGCTATTTATAGGCTATTAGGACACTCCCTACAATTAATAGGGTAGTAACCAAATGTCATAGGTTACAAAAATTAAAACCCAAAATAAATCAAAATAAAACACCATGAGTTACAAAATAAAATTCAAAATAAATTCAGAATTTAAAAACACAATAACTTCACCCAAATTTAATTTCAAAATAAACAAAATATTAAAATGTTACAACATTCCCCCACTCATTTTAATATTTTAAAAACAAATATAAACCAAAGTTACGGGCCAAAGACGAACCATTATGCGTCATGAAGGTGTGCTCTGCATTGAACCTTCATTTAGTGAAACAACAATCCCTACTCCAGAGTTGATAGTGGTCTCAGACTTGAACTACAACTGCTTAAGGGAAAATAAGAACTACTGCTCACACATAATAATTCAGGTGTTAATATGAGCTTTATTAGCCAGCACGTTACGGCCTTGTGCTTATCCCGGTTTTCATGAGTGTATTTCAAGAATAAGCCCAATTCTCATAGAGAGCGGCCCCACTCTCTCACTCATATAGGTAAAATCCGTCAAGGATGCTCTTGTAACTATGACATCCCACTCATATGAGCTACAGATTTTATTAAGAGTTTTAATAAACTCAACATTCATATACGTTACAAGATTAATGCACTTACATCATAGGGATGAGTAAGAAAATATAGTGCATTTTTCTTACAGCCACCTTATGATTCGTTTTTCCCATTGAACCCAGTTTTTAGGATCTCTAATCACCGGGTTGGGTGTCCTCATATATGGCTCATGATGATGTGGGCTTCAATCCCATCCCCCTCGATGTACTCCAGACCTTTTCTCTTGTCAAGCCCTTAGTTAAAGGATCTGCAAGATTATCACATGATTTAACATAATTCACGTTAATAATTCCATCACTTAAATATGATCTCACAGTACTGTGCTTTCTTCTTATAGGTCTGGATTTACCGTTATAATAACGGTTATTTACTCTACCAATAGCTGCAGTGCTATCACAATGAATCAATATAGGTGGTATAGGTTTTTCCCACAAGGGAATTTCATGCAATAAATCTCTCAACCAATTTGCTTCTTCACTTGCTGAAGCTAGAGCAATAAGTTCAGCTTCCATGGTTGAATTAGAGATTATTGTTTGCTTCTTTGATTTCCAACAAATAGCACATCCACCTAATGTAAAAACATAACCAATGGTAGCGAGAGAATCACCTGACAGAGTGTTCCAATCGGCATCACAAAAGCCTTCAAGTACAGCAGGATATTTTTTATAAAATAATCCATATTTATTAGTACCAAGCAAATATTTCATAACACGCTTGTTAATGTTAGAATCCGGGGGGACTCTAGTTAACTATAAGTAAGAGAGATAGAGAGAGAGAGTTGACACGAGATGTATAGTGGTTCGCCTCCGCATGAGCGGGAGACTACGTCCACTTGAAAGCTATACTAGTGTGTCGAGCCTTGCGGCCTAACAAGATTACAAAGTATGTAATGGGATGAATGAATGGATCATTGAATTGTGGGAGGAGGCATTCCTTTTATAAGTCAAGGAAGCCATCTCCTCTACTTATTCTTCGATGTGGGACAAGTTTCCACATATTTCTAGTCTAGAAAGCCTAGAAGCATGTAGAAAGCTATGTTATGGTGGCATCTTGGCAAGGGCGGAAATGTGGCTTCCCGGTGGCGGATTTGTGACTTCCGGATACCGTGGCGTAGCTTGAACATAGGGCTACACGATGGATGTCGCGGTTGGGCCTTGCCATGTCTCGTGGATGTCCCAAAGTAGGAGTTACTTATGCTTGGTGATGTAGAGAACTAGCTTGCTAGTGTAGGTATGAACAAGTCCCCGAAGTCCCCGAGTAAGAGTAGCTTCTTGGTTGGGGAGTTCAAATCATGAAGTCATCAAGCATAAGTAATATCCGAGAGGCGCACGGCCCCTACAAGTCCCCGAGTTCCGCAAGCAAGAAGGGACTCGCTATCCTGCATCACAAAAGACCAAAAAAAATCGTATATGTAGTTACATCGGAGGTGCACAACCATAGACTCGTGGAGCCCGGAGGCTAGACCACATGTAAGAAAACGTGAAACAGTGTGGTGCCCGGAGGCTAGACCATAGATAAGAAAATGTGAACAAGTGTAGTGCCCGGAGGCTAGACCACATGTAAGAAGCATTGTGAACCGAGAGCGCAACTAAAACATGTTGGATAAGTGTAGCGAGTTAGGTGTTCGAGCAAGTTAGGTGTAGGCGCTGTATGAGCGTGCGGGGCGTAGCCCAAGCGAGTCGCGGCCATGCTTTGATACCTAAGCGAGTCATAACCGTTTCGTAAGCATTTATCCGAGCATGTTTAATTGAGCTATAAGTGTCACAAGGTTCTAGATGAATGTCACATGAAAGTGAATTTAAGCATGTATGTGTGTAGCATGTACTTGTAGGAAAGTTGCTAATAACATGCGTAAAAGTAGGAGAAGCATGGCATTGGCATGGTAGTAGCTCGGAAAAGATAAGACATTGTTACTTATCTTGTGCCAATTTGGAGGCTGGCGGAGTTTGGCCTAGCGTGGCGGTCTATTGCCCGTGACGGATAAAATATTCCGATAATGTCCGTCAACTCGTAGTTGCGCTTGAATGCTTGATAGAAATAGTTGAATTTCCTTGCAAAAATGGATGATTAGTATGCGGATTTGTAAAATCGACACCAATAATTTGCATGTGTTTTTGCATATGTACTTTGATAAAATTATAAGCAAAATGTATCGTTTGACATGTTTGATTGCCTCATAAAGTAATAGGAGTATGATTAAACTGATCATATAGGTTGGAACCTAGTGATGTGTCTGCTATAAGATAGACATGGAAAGCTGCAGCAGCAAGTCATTTATATGGGGAGCCAACTATAGCATCAGAAGAACAAGTATAGCGTGTTTGACTATATATGTATAGTTATATATGTATAGGTCAGACGCCTCTCAGCCTCTGCCACATGCATAATTGATAATTGAAAGGAGTTCCAATCTATAATTATGCATTTTGATAACTAGCGCAACATTAATTTGGTATGGGCCCATAGCTGATATAAGCGGCGCATGCGGTCAATAGCATATACATACATATATGTAAAGTGTATGTGCGCGTAAAGTATGAGAGAAGGCAGGAGCACGTGGTGCGCTAATCAGTAAGGAAGAGAGTATATATGGAGGAACACTTAGCTCTGGGTACAGCGAAGATAGCCCAGAGAGCTCTGGCCAATTGCTTGAATGCTCAGCGAAGATAGCTCAGCGGCAGGGATTTGAGTGATGATCACTAATCATGGGTGCCCAGATAAAGTTGCAGGTTCGATGCCTTCTGACCGGCGTGATAGGAGCATTTTAATGCGACGTTTTAACTGCATTTCCTTACATTTCTTGCGTCATTTCCTTAGTAAAACTCTGTTTAGGAAAGTTTCCATTCTTTGATTGGGAAAGTTCCTATTTGTAGAAAGTTTCCATTTTTCTTAGTTTCTATTTTCTATTTTTGTAGTTTTCATTTCTCATTTCTGGCAAGTTTCTATTTTTCATTTTTAGTAACTTTCTATTTTTCATTTTTAGTAAGTTTCTATGTTTCAAATTAGGTAAGTTTCTATTTTTCATACTAGTTTCTATTTTCAGGACCTCCGAGCTAAAAAGTGGAAATGAACGCACAAATGGAAAGAGGAGCTTGCGAACATCAAGACGAACGAATATGAGAGAAAACGGTCCACACATTTGAGCAGAAATGAAGAAACAAGCTTTCCTAGTGCAACCAGGAAACCCTGCGAAATGGAGGAGAGCTTACCAATGAAGTTTCCAATGCAACTATGAAAAGAAATGAAGTGTTTTGCGTTGGAAAATAAGAAGGCTTGAAGATGAAGCAACAAAGCCTAAGAACTCTATGGATTGATTTGAATTTCGGCAAAATGGATCAAGGCCCATCAAGGCCCATGGAATTAGGGTTTATGACGCATGAATAAACCCTAGGGGAGTTTTGCCGTCCAAAATGAAGAGAGAAACAAGGAAGTGGCGTCCAAAAATCAGAAATTAAAAGGAGATTTTCTAGGGAGATTTTCTAGGGCTATTTTTATGGAAATACATCAAGAGATAAACCCTAGAATATCTTTTGCCGTCCAAGCCAAGAGGAAAAGAAGGAATGAGCCGTGAATTAAAGAAGAAACCCTAGAGATTTCGGCAAGATGTCATCCTCTAGAGAGTTTTAAGGAAAGAAAGTATGTGTGGAGACCAAGAAAAGCTCAAAAGAAGTCTAGATACATTCCTACATTCCCTAAAGAGTTTTGGCCGAATTTAAAAGCAGAAAATCAGAAATTATCTCAAGGATTTCGGCCAAGATTATTTAGAGAATTAAAGGAGAATTTTGTGATTGGTTGGAACACCTCATAGGGCTTACTTGGCAAGATTCTATTGGAGGAAATTATGTGAAGTTAGCACATTGTTGCCGTGAGGATTCTTAGGGTTTGCACGGCTTGGAGACCTAGGGGCCGTTCCCTATATATTCTCCCCTCTTCTCAACGCAAAAGGTCCCCTCTCTCCATACAAGTTACAACTTAGAAAAAATCAGAAAATCTTCTTAGCCTAGCCGTGCTCCTCTCCATCCTCTAGGGCAACCACGAAGTGCAAGCAGGGCCAAGGAAGAAGAAGACAAGCCGTGAACACCTCCACCCTCCACCTTGAAGATTGCTTTCGAAATTCAAGAGACCATATCATCACTTCATTCATCTCACCTTCATCACGGTGTAATCCGATTCTCCTTGTAACTTTGTTTGTATTTTCGTTGGTTTTGCCTTAGTTGACACATATGTTTGAACAAGTTTTGGTTTCTGAAATTTTATGATTAATTGTTAATTTTCAGATTCATATATTGCGATTTATGGTTGCTTTTGTGTGAGTGTTTGATTAAATTTGCACGATAGAAATCTTTTGTATGATAATCTTGAATGGTTCGAAACATTTAGGGTTTTTATGTGAATGTTGCTACGAATTTAAGAACATGAATCAACTTTTTGGTTTTGTGTTCTTGAATCAATAAGTAGTAAAGGTTTTGTACAAAAACCGAGTTTAATCAAAGAAGATTGCAATTAGGTGGACTTTTTCATACTAAGTTGCACATTTGAGTTGATAGCCTTTCTAGGTGCTTATTGCGTTAAACATGTATGATTGACTAGCTTTCTAGGGCTTGAATGCATGTTTGATAGGATTAGTCTATGTGCTTTCACTTAGGTTAATTAGCATTGAAAAGTAAAATATGGGAAATTGTTTGCTTTCTAACGTTTCACATGATCAACTCCTCTTGCATGACTATGATGAACAATGATGAACTTGAATTAATTTTAATCATGAGTTTCGACTTTGATCTTTGTTCTTGCATTCCATTTGTATTTTTATGTTTTTGCATTTTAATTGTTTTGTTAACTTAGTTTTATTTTTCGAAAACCAAAACTAAAAACCCCCCTTTGAATTCGTAAATAATGTGTATATGTGTGAATATTATACTTTGTTTTAATTTTAATTGTTTTAATTGTTTGACAATGACAGGTGTACCCTCAATCCCCGGAATAGAACGATCCCTATTTACTTTATACTACTAATGACATTTCAGGGTTAAATTATGCGCTTGCTCAAAGCGCGTCAATTTTTGGCGCCGTTGCCGGGGACTGAAAAATCATTTGTCACTTTGTGAATAATATGTTTTTTTTTATATATTGTGTTCGAAAAAAAAAAAAATATATATATATATATATATATATATTTTACTTGTTAATTATTTTGTAATTATCGAAATTTACTTAGTTTAATTAGTTAGGTTGTTATTTGTATTATTGAACACGAGTTTAATTGTGGGTTGTAAATTAAAGAAGGAATAGGTGAAGTCGTGTTTATTAATATTGGCCTAAACCCCTTATTGGTACCTAGTTCAGGTCCCTTAAGGTTGAGGGCGGCCTCTATTAACATTCATTGAACTGTCTAACACACTTAGGACCTTTTACATCCTAGTAAGAATATCCTATGTGAGATGGTGTCTAGGAAGGGGACAACGTTCATGACGGGTTCTGGATTCAGAAGTGCTTACAAATGGGCGTAAACCTCAATGAGGGAGTAGCCTATGCCAAAATGGATCCTACCTCTTGTGTTCGCCCTCCCCTACCTGGCCATTTCAGTAAGGTTGCCCAACAGATGTAGGAGGGACTTTGTGTCTAGACGATTATACTTGGGCCGCATGTCCACTTGATTTACCGCTTGGAATTAAATTTGATATCAATAGTATTTATAACAAAAGAAAATGTAAAGAAAATGTTGTGACACTTAAGGTATATTGGATTAAACATAATCTTGGAAGGGTAGCTGTTTCAGTCCCATTGCACAACAAGATTCCTTGTTCCCGTACCTAAGTGTTGAAAGTAATTGTAAATAAAAGAATTGTAAAAGTAAAAAAAATAAATAAATAAATAAATAAAAAAATAAATAAAAAATAAAAAAAAAATCGGAAAAGAAGAAAAAAAATAAAAAATAAAAAAAATTGTGAATAGTGACGTTTTGTATATGTGTTTTGTGTGAAAGTTTTGTGTCTAATTATACTTGTAAGAATTAGAATTAAAGAAAATAAAAATTGGAGTTATGAATTTTGTTAAATACTTAATTGTTGCGAGTGTGTAAAATCGTCTGAGTAGACAAGGGCCCTTTTGTTAATATTGGCCTTAACCCTTCATTCGTACCTTTCTAAGGTCTTATGAGGTTGAGGGCGGCCTTCATTAGCACTTGGAGAACAGTTTAACACATGAGTAATTTCCCAGCTGAGTAAGGGGCATTACAGATGGTGTCTTAGGTTGAGACCCTGGGTGATGGGTTCAATTGGATCTCAGAGATACTATAGACTGTGCGTAAACCACAATGTGGAAGTAGCCAATAGGGTCGTAAACCTCAATGAGGAAGTAGCCTCCGTAGTATCACCAAAATGAGTCCTCCCTCTCACTTACCTCTTAATCTGGCTATCTGGCCTTCTGAAACAAAGGAAAGTGACTTATGTCTAAGCGACTATCCCTATATCGTAGCTCACCAATAGTAGTGGTTTCTATTGGGCTCGACTTACAATTCGGAATCAATTGCGTTATTAACTTTGTTTATAGCGTTTGCATGTAAAAATAAAATACTTGTACATACCCTTCACATGTAAATTGGTTTGTTTTCTTACTTCTCTTACTTGTACAAAATTTGTAAGTTTCTTTTGTTGCTTGTGAATAGTGACGTTTTTGTATAAAGATTAACTTGTATTTCTTGTCTTTTGTAAGTTATATAATAAGGCATGGCAATAAAAGATATATAGCTGAAAATATGTACACTTCACTAGTGACTGTGGTCAAGGGATACTAGGATCACAATTTTCTCAATCAACAGTGGACAGTCATTCTTGTGCCGTAATGCTTAGAGCATATCCCTAGTGCATTTCTCAACATCTCAAACCTAGCAGTGTCAAGAGGCTTAGTAAACTAATCAGCTAGTTGATTCTCAATGGGTACAAAGCTTAACTCAAGTATGTTTTGTTCAACCAAATCCCTAATAAAATGATATCGAAGATCAATGTGCTTTATTCGAGAGTGTTGAACCGGATTCTTAGTGATGTTGATAGCACTAGTGTTGTCACAAAAAATAGACAACTTACCTTGAGGGATGCCATAATCATGAAGCATTTGCGTGCAACAACTCCCAGCTGCAACATACTCAGCTTCTGCAGTAGATAGAGAGATGCAATTTTGTTTCTTGCTATGCCAGGCAACCAGACTGTTGCCAATGAAGAAACATCCCCCTGAAGTGCTTTTTCTATCCTTTAAGTTTCCTCCCCAGTCAGCGTCAGAATATCCTGCAATTTCCACATTAGTGTCGAAGGTATATAAAATTCCACAGTTAACTGTACCGGATATATAGCGAATGATTCTCTTGACAGCTTCCAAGTGTGATTCTTTAGGGTTAGCTTGAAAGCGAGCGCACACTCCCGCACTGTAAGATATGTCGGATCTGCTGGCAGTGAGATAGAGCAGGCTGCCTATCATGCTACGATACAGTGTGTGATCAACAGATTTCCCATCCTGGTCTTCGCTCAGCTTAGTAGTGGTACTCATGGGATTGCTCACTGTCTTCTTAGATTCAAGACCAAATTTCTTGATCAGATTTTCAGCGTATTTTGTTTGAGAGAGAAACAAACCTGTGTCCATCTGCTTTACTTGCAGTCCAAGAAAAAAAGTTAGTTCACCACACATGCTCATTTCAAATTCACTTTCCATGACAGATTAGAACTCTTTGACAAGATATCTGGAAGTGGAACCAAAAACAATGTCATCAACATACACTTGGGCAATGATAATGTCATTTTTGGTTCGTTTTACAAACAGTGTTTTATCAATAGACCCTCTAGCATACCCTTTTCCTACAAGATGAGTGGAGAGCCTCTCATACCAGGCTCGGGGAGCCTGCTTTAGCCCATACAGAGCTTTCTTAAGCCGGTAGACATTATCTAAGTTATGTGGATCTTGGAAACCTGGTGGCTGTTCCACATAAACTTTTCCTAAAGGTTCCCATTCAGAAAAGCAGTTTTGACATCCATTTGAAACAATTTGAACCTAAGATGACATGCTACAGACAGAAGTAATCTAACTGATTCTAATCTAGCTACAGGAGCAAATGTCTCGTCAAAGTCAAGACCTTCAACCTGAGAGTATCCCTGAGCAACTAGTCTAGCTTTATTTCTAATCACATTCCCTCTTTCATCACTTTTGTTTCTGAAAATCCACTTGGTTCCTATAACATTGCATTTACTAGGTCGAGGTACTAAGTACCACACATCATTCCTAGGAAACTGATTTAGCTCATCCTGCATGGCACTAATCCAGTTATCATCCAATAAGGCTGCCTTAATATTTTTTGGTTCAACGATGGACACAAAACCAAAATGAGATATAATGTTCATGCTTAGCAGATTTTCAGTAATAAAACATAGTAATACATTTCCTTCACTTACCTCAGAAGTACTTACCTGAGCTGTAGCTTTTCTTCTTGTTGTCGGTCCATCTTTCAGATTTCTGATGATATCTTGAGAGGAGTGGTCCTTTTGAACTTGCTTGAACCCTTTCCTTTGGATGGGAGCTGGTTCAAAAATGTTGTCAGGGATCTCCTCTTCCTCTTCATCAGTTGAAGCTTCTGCATTTAGTGGTGGTGTGATAGAGGAGGGTGATGGATCTGCATATGATTCTTCCTGTTTTACACATTGATCATCAATAGAAACATTAATGGATTCCATAACAACTCGGGTTCTTTTATTGTAAACCCTATAAGCTCTACTGTTTAGAGAATATCCCAGGAACACACCATCGTCACTTCTAGCATCAAATTTTCCAAGGTGCTCTCTATCTCGTAAGATGTAGCAAGGACTACCAAAAATATGAAAGTGTCCAACATTTGGCTTTTTACCTTTCCACAGCTCATAAGCTGTTTGATCAGTACCTGGTCTAAAAAATACTCTGTTTATTGTATAACAAGCAGTACTGATAGCCTCAGCCCAAAAGTTTGTGCTTAAACCTGCAGCATGTAACATTACTCGAGCCATGTCCAGCAATACCCTATTTTTCCTTTCCACAATGCCATTTTGCTGTGGAGTGATTGGAGCTGAGAACTCATGCGACACACCAAGCTCATGAAAATAGTTAGAGAAGGAGGCATTTTTAAATTCAGTACCATTATCCGATCTTACTCTCACTATGCTAGTATTTGATGACTGCTTTTCAATGATCAATTTTTGACTCAAGTTTTTAAAAGATTCAAACGTTTCAATCTTGTCTTTTAAGAAATTTACCCAGGTGTATCTTGAGAAATCATCTACAACTACTAGCATATAGCTCTTACCTCCAATACTTTCAGATTGAGCTGGTCCCATGAGATCCATGTGTAATAGTTCCAAAACTGTTGTGGTTGTTGCAGAATTCACCACCCTGTGAGGAGCCTTTGTTTGCTTTCCAACTTTGCAATCTCCACAAATCTTATCAGTTTTGCCCTTTAAATTTGGTAAGCCTCGGACACATTGCTTGGAAGATAATTTCAGCAAGTCCTGATAGTTTACATGTCCCATCTTTTTGTGCCAAAGTTCAAAGGTCTCCTCTGTGGTTTTTACAGACAAACAGGGCTGCAAGCTGGAAGATTCATTAGCTTGAATATGACAACAGTTATCAAAAGATCTCTTACCTCCCATGATACCTTCTCCTTTCTGATTTAAGACCAAACATCTCTGTTTGTTAAACCATACATGTCCATAGTCATCAGCCAAATGGCTTACGCTAATCAAATTTGCAGTTAAGCCTTCAACGAATAGCACATTTTTGAGATTAGGTATACCTGGGGTGTTCACTGTACCTCGAGCTAGAATATTTGCTTTCCTTCCATCTCCAAACATGACTGATCTAGTTGTGTTCTCATCTTTAAATGAAGCAAACCAGGTTTTGTCTCCAGTCATGTGTCTAGAGCAGCCACTGTCGACATACCAGAAATCTCGTCTCTTGTCAGCTAATGCAGTCAAGGCTACCAAACAAGTTGCCTCAATGTGAGAGCCTTGTTGAGTTTTGCTTGCACAAGCAAAGAGACAAGTATTATTAGTTTTATCAAGAGAAAAATGCACCATCAGTGCCTCAACTCTTGTGCACCGGCCAAGTTGATACCCAAACTCTCAATGCTATCAATGTGATACCTAAACTCATATTTCGCTATCGATGAGGTACTTCCGTCAGATTTCGCTGACGGCTCCGTTAGACGTGTGATGTGGCAAGCATGTGGGCCCCAAAAATGCCGTGAAATGACTTAAATGACCCTAGATTTTTTTTTTTAACAATTTTCTCTCTCCTCCTCCTCCTCCTCTTCTTCTTCTTCTTCCTTTGTTCTTGTTGCTGCGATCTCAATCTTCCCAGAAAGCTATACATTTTTTATTTTTTTTAGTTCAAGAATCAACTTTCATTAGTCCAGAACAGAATTACAGTATATATAATGTTTACATCAACCCCAAGACTGATTACATGGGTTTTAGAGGAAGAATAGCCTGGAAAAAGTCTGATGCACACATAAAACATTACAATCATTTTAAATCAACCGTAATGCAATGGTACATAATTAATTGGGGATAAAAATTGAATAAATCAAGTTCCCCTTTCCAGGGCACATTTGAGGGTACAAGCTTTCGCTCCACCAACTGGACTGGACATATTCGTGGGAAACATCTTCTGATCATTGAGGAAGAACTGAAGGGGCAATTGTGCAGGTGTTGTATAATTTGCAGTGGCTGCATTTCTGGCCAATAATGTGGAAGTAAACTTCAGTTGTGTCATTGCAGTCATTGCACAGGATCCAAACATTGTTATTCCGGTAATCCTCGGGCATAACAGTGGCTTCAATCTCTTCATCTATTTTCTTCCAGGTTCTAGACATGTCAATCTATTCCTTCACTCTCTCGCCCAGCAGCTCTGCACAGCACAACTCAACATCAACACCGTACCATCTGCATCATGAACATTGCCATCAAAACACCGCATTCCAACCTCACCAATAGTTTGGCCTATGAATGAAGAGAGAAGTGAGATTCCGGAAATCATGAGAAACGCCATACCCACCATTGAAGCTGCTTGGACTGCTCGAGCTACACTCTAAGCTTTGGAACACTATTTTCCCCGACGAGTTCATTCTCGGGCTGCTCGAGCTCCGTCCCACCCTCGCCGCCTGATCCGCCGCTGTTCTCTGCTCGATTTCCTGAATCTTGACTGCCGTTTTGGCTCGTGCCGTCTTGCGGTGGAGGGAGAACATTGGGTTCGGGTTCGGTTTGTCCGAATCGAGGGAGAGTCGGGGCAGGTCGTCGTGCTCGTGCCCTGAGGACGAGAGCGAGAGGTGCGAGGAGATGGAGATGGAAACGCCATACCCATAGAAATTGCAATTGGAAACCCTAGGTTTATTTGCTTGTTTCTTGATTTTGGGGGCAGGCTGAATTTTCTTTCTAGGAAGATTGAGATCGCAGCAACAAGAACAAAGGAGGAATAAAACCAACATGAATCAAATTCGTTTGCAACAGATAGGTGAAGTTGAAAATTTGAATCAGAGGAAAGCAATACTGACCAGTTCACGTGCCGCCCAAGTGAGGTGGCCGATAAGCGCTGATAAGGAGTCGGAAAGTTGCCTGCGTTTTTCCGGTGAAGATTGTCTGTCACTTCCTTTTTTTCCAGATTTTCCAGTTAGAAGAAGAAGAGGAGGAGGAGAGAGGAAATTGTAAAAAAAAAAAACAAAAAAACAAAACAAAATCTAGGGTCATTTTAGTCATTTCATGGCATTTTTGGGGCCCACGTGCTTGCCACGTCACACGTCTAACGGAGCCGTCAGCGAAATCTGACGGAAGTACCTCATCGATAGCGAAATATGAGTTTAGGCATCACATTGATAGCATTGAGAGTCTGGGTATCAACTTGGCCGGTGCACAAGAGTTGAGGCACTGATGGTGCATTTTTCTCTTTTATCAATATAAGACTGAAGGCATTTACTTTCATTTTTCTTGGTCCAGACAACTTTTCTTCTTTCAGTTGGAAGGTTTTTCTTCGAAACAATTTTTGTTAATCTGTTGATGAGTTCTTTTTGTTCTTTAAGTTCAAAACTTAGAGATTCAACAGTGCATTTTTCTTGAAAAGGCTGTGAATTTGAAAATCTTCCATTACACCTAGGTCTGATATGGCCTATCTTACCACAGTGATGACAAGTAGGAATAAAAGTTCTAGAGTTTGTGTACCTGTTCTGACCAGTGTGAGACTCTTGGTCAAGTTTTACCTGAAAGTTTTGATTTGGTTGACCTTCCTTCACATTTTTGACAGAATCATCAGTGGAGAATTCTTTCTTTTCTACAGATGGTCTTGATGCTCTTACGAACTTGGTACATTTGGAATTCTCTCCAATGTATCCTAACCCACAAGTGTCATGAGGAGCTTTTCCTGATCCGAGCAATTTAGACATGGCAATAGAGCTGACATCGAACTTGGTGAACCTTTCTTGAGTCGATTTTAACTCCTCTTGCAATGCCTCATTTTTAGCCAACAGTTCCAAGTTCAATGCTTGTTGTCCTTTAACATCCAGTTCCAGCAATTTGATCTTGTTGAGATACTCATTCCTTTCAGTCTTCCATGTCACTATTCCTTGGTCACCTTGTAGATCTGCTGCTTCACTTACATGTTTGCCTTTCTCCAGTTTCCATGCAGATTGTGAGGATTCTAATAATTGCTCCATTTTTTCTTTTTCGGTTCTCAGAAAATCAACTTCTTTTTCCAAACTCAAGTTTCTTAGCAGGGTTGCCTTTGAAGCTTTGTAGAGTTGTCTGCAGCGGACATTTGTTTCATCATCAGAGAAAAACTCGTCACTATCTGAATCAGGTAGAAGTGATGATACAAGAGCCACGTTTTCAATTTCTTGAGACTCATCATCACTCCAAGTTGAAAGAAGAGACTTGTTGTTGCTATTTTCATGCTTCCTATTTCCACATTCAATAGAGATGTGACCGTAGCCACCACATTCATAGCATTTAGGTTTTCCTGAGTGATTTCCTTTGAAGTTTCCTTTTCCACTCTTGTTGGTGTAGTCACTATTGTTACCACTGCCGGTATAAGTATTCTTTCTAGGAGCATTCGAATTTCTAGAAGAGTTCTTGCTTTTGAGAAATCTTTTGAATTCCTTTGTCGAGCAAGATCTGGTATTTCCCCTTCCTCTTCTGTTCCTTTCACTGCCTTGAAAGCTACACCCTTGTTTTTCTTCTCAGGTTTTAACCTCATCTCATAGGTTTTAAGATTTCCAATGAGCTCATCGAGTGGATACTCGTCAATGTCAAAAGAGTCCTCTATGCTAGTGACTTTTGGATGAAATTTTTCTGGCAGGGCCCTGAGTATCTTTTTAACTATCTTATCTTCATGAAAAGGTGCTCCCAGACTACGACACTGACCGAAGATTTTAAGAATTCTACCATGAAAATCATCAACAGTTTCATCATCTCCCATACTCATGGTTTCGAATTCAAATATCAGTGCCTGCAGTTTCTGTGCACGTACCTTCTTATTTCCTTCATACGTGGTCTGTAGAAGATCCCATGCTTGCTTGGCAGTGTCACAGTGACTGATTCTCAATTTTTCTCGTTCAGATAGGGCTGTGAAAATGCTATTCTTAGCCTTGAAATCTGCTTGCAAATCACGAACTTCTACCTCAGTCCAATCCTTCCTTGGTTTGGGAGTGGCAGTGGAGGAGCTATCTCCTTTTGCTTTTACCATAGGTATAGTCCAACCATTTTCTACAATATTCCACACATGTTCATCTTGAGCATAGAGATATGATTTCACGTATATTTTCCACTTAGTATATTTTTCACATCCACTCTCGAACCATGGAGGACTATTTATAGATCCGCCAACAGCCCTATCATGTGAATGTTCCATCTTTCCTGGGATCACTAGAAAGTTCTAGAACCCGCTCTGATGTCAAGTGAAAATACTAGATGGAACAAATATTAGAAGGAACTTTACGTATAAGAATTTATCCAAAGAAAATACGATTCATAACACGGATATTTGCTAACGCAGTGTAAACCTCTCCACTGAGGAAACTTCACTGCGTGGCTTTTAACGTAGCCAACATGAAAAGGCAATCCAATATGAATCACTAGGGTTTACAGAATACAAGTAGTGTTGTTCTTAACAAACACTTTCACTTAGCAACACATGCTAACTTGTTTTACAACTGTTCTAACTCCTAATACAACATTCTAGATAATCTATCTTCAACCTTCCTTGCTCTCAAATGAATGATTATGCAATGGAATACATGAAACAAGTAAAGAGGGTTTTTCAAAAACTGATTTGAGCAGAACAAGTAGTTCAATATAGAACAATTTTATGCAATCAAAAACCCTAATTTTAGTATCAGTTTCGAACCCTTTTATCAGGGAGGAAAACTCCCCCTCAAACAAATCTTTTCATTAATCAACAAATAAGATAAATATGGAAGGATATCAAAAACTGAAATCGATTCTTCCTATTTATTTGTTGCGCATGCAAAAAGTCTTTAATGCCAAAATATACCAAATCAATTTAGTAGACATGTAAATCAATTTAAATTATGCAACATGATTTGGAATGAATGCCATATTAAACTCAAGATCAATGAATCAATTCTGCTTGATCTTATCTTCCTCTTTGTTTCCTTGAAGTTCCGGTTTCCTTGTGACAATGGGAAATCATGTATTGAATGGTAAAAGCCCAATATACTGACATAACCACTTGTTCCTAGAAAGTTTACTAACTTAGAATTGTCGGGTTTAGGATTCCAGTGACCGAGGCTTAACCAACGACAGTGATAGCTCGGAGATTGTCTAAGCACGGATTCCAGGTAGGTGGAACTCACCTATGCCTCGCTAGAGTTTTCTTTATATATTCATTTTAAGTATTGCACGACTTAAGCACGGTTTCAGTTTATTTTATTTATTTTACTTTATTCCATTTTATTTTATTTTATCGACACGGAAATTACTATTAACATGTCGGGGTCGTGCCATACGGTCAAGTAAGTTAGATTACTTGAGAGCGAAGGGTGGCATTGGCTTCCTTGGGTTCAATCCCCTTAACCTCCGGAGGGTTAGTTACGCCGATCGTCCGAGTACTCCCATTGTAATGATGGACCCGGTACGTGTGTGTAGCTAGGTAGTGGACACTCTCGCTACGCTTACCTGGTAATTACTCTAATTAAGGTAAGGCCGTGTAGTTGGTCTGTGGGACCGGTCATCTGTTTATAGAGATACTGGGATCCCGTCTATGAGTCGTATGCTTTACAATTTTACGTACCTTACTTATACGTTGTACGGTTTATGCATTTCTCATTTTATATCACGTTTTACTGCATGCTATTTATAAAACCTAGTGGGGTTGAGCTCCTCTACTGGGTGATGAATGTATGTGATGCTCACCCCTACTTTCCCTCCAGGAACTGAGCAGGAGCCAGCTGAGGACCAGGCTTAAACACTTGGGGTGTTGGCATCGTCAAGTTGTGAATAGCTTCTTTTGGACTTGACTGTTGGTTTGGCAAGTGTTGATGAATCTCCCTCCTTTTGAAATTGTGAATGTGACTTTGTTTTGTTGTGGAAACCTTTGTAAATTTGTTATTATCCGCCTGCCTATCTTTTGGTGTGTGTTACTTAGCGTGAACTTGAAACTCGAACCTTGGACTCGTGACTTTTGTGGAATGTAAATAAAGTACTCTTTTGTTGTAAAATCTTTACGCTTCCGAATTGTACTCTCAAACTCAATTATAAACGTTCAACTCACCACAATTTTAAAAGGCCTTGCAAGCTTTTGAGGCATGAGTTTGTAGCGTAAGCTGCAGACTTGTGTTCAGAGGTTTGCGGCGCTGTAACGTAATCCTTCCGGGGCGTTACACCGATCCCACCCCCGTATATGATGGTTGATACTTATGTACATTAATTAAAAGTATATGTTAATTGGTAGAGTCTTAAGTGTTACCCCGTCATGGCCTTAGGTGACGACCCATCGACTGGTTAGTACATATTTGTAAAGACGATTGATGTGTTTGTTAGAAAAGCACATGTCACAAAAATAAAAACAACCATAGATGGAATTTCTGATAAATCGCGAACCTCTACCTTCATGCTGTGAACCTCTGACATGAATCCTGCAAGGTGAAGAATTCTTCTCAAAGGGCCTTGCTCTTGACTCTATCAGTACTCAGGCTTCTACGCCAGGGGCGACTAGGGCTGATGCTGCCTCTAGAGGCACGAGAAGCACTCTTCTCAGCGTCATCAAAATGATCCAACATGTCCTTGAGGTACTGATGAACGTCGTCATCAGAGCGGTGTCCACTTGAACGCAAGCGAGACCTAAGAAAAGGGAAACAAAGGACCAAGAGAAGCCATCGATCAGAACGTATCCCTAAAACATCAATCAGATCGTAGCCCTAAAATAAGAGCCAAAAGAAAAGTAAAAATGAGGGAATAGATTAACCTATCCGAAGAGCTGTAAGATGAAATCACAATCTGAGTGGGAGTTTGACAATCAAGGTACGCTCATTGACAACAACAATCAGCTTGCCATGACGAATGGATGAGACAACACCAAGGGTAGTGGCGCCTGCAGAAGAATAGTCAGGCAAGTTGGCATTAAGGTTAAAATTGATTCAAACCTGCTTCTCTTAAGGAGCATGACGATGAGATAAAATAAAGAAGCGATAGAATTTTAGAAAAACGTGTAAGGAGACTTGTGAGTGATGAAGTGGGAATGGGAAGCCATTTATACAAGAAGGGTTTAGATGAGAAGAGTAGAATCATAATCCAAAATTTGAAATTCGAATATGAGGGAACAATATCTACATTGAAGACAGAGAAATCTGCATCTAAGATGGCAATTTCTATATTAAAATAGCTAAGGATAACAACCAATCAAAATATTGTGTTAATGGGTGATGGTATCTGCATTAAGAAGGACAGCTGCATTTTTAGTCGCAGCGTACAGTCAAACTCTGAGGTGGTGTCATATTGCAATCAAACATTTATAGAAAGAGATCCACTTTGATAGACAGAATTAGAAATTCAAGATATCAACCACAAAGAATTGATGAATACGAGGATGTACCAAAACAAAATTATCATTAGTTAATTAAAGCTTGTCACGAAATATCAGTTGGAAACAACCGCACAGGGAAAGCCCGACAAAGGCAAAAGCAATAAATCTACAGAAGATAAAGGAAAAATCTCAATCACTATACGAAATAAATCCTACGAAATCGAAGAGAAAAGAAAGACACCTCTTTTCTTCTTGACATTTATTTAGATTAAGAGGTAGACGACACCTCCTTGTCTTCATTGCCAAGGCCCTCAGAAGCACCAGATGCCAGTGAGAAACATCTCCCGATAGCATGCCTTGGATAGGAGAATAACCCAAAATCCGTAGAAGTCATCGAACTTGTCAGGGCCTACATAACATCTATCATCTTCTTTATTCAGGCCTGGTTCCACCCAAGTCGGAAATGTTTGGCTGACACATGCTTCATCTCAACAATCCCTCTCTCGATCTCAACAATCCCTCTCTCGAACTCCTTATCCTTACTCTGAGTTTAGAGCCAAGTCGGCTTTCAACTCTGCTATCTCACGATCTTTGTCCTCAAGGATGAGATTCAGCTCCCCCTTCAATTTGGTTTGGTCGTCAAGCTCCTTTTTTTTGGGAATTGAGCTAACAATTAACCTCATTTAGTCACTGATGTTGTCTAAAGTGAACAACGTCGATTCTACGCAAGATATAGTGGGACCCCATGAGAGCCTGCACAACAAGAGAGGGAGCTACACACACACAAAAAAAAAAGGGTAGAAAGTGCGCAGAAGATAAGGTTACCAAAGAAAAAGGAAATAAGATGTAATCAAGTCAAGCTAAGAGAAGCAGAGATTATTGTAGAATTGAAGGGGACTCTTGGAGGACCCCACCCCTCCAAGTTGGGCTTCAGTAATGCAAACACACCCACCACCGCCGACGCAGCCAGACCATTGGAGAGCAGTGTTTCCCCTTCCAAAACATGAGAGTTATCACGATTCTTGAAATTTAACTTCAAAACCTTGGGAGGGAGAAGCGACATTGAGGTGGATGGATCAGTTGGGAACAAAGGAACGCTACGGGGAGTCAGATTAAAGACAACACCCAGTACCGTTCAAGATGGATGAGCCCCCTCGCAAGGAAAAATAAAGTGTCGTATCTCAAACTAACCTCACTAGGAAAGAATGGGACGGGCCATCACTATTAGTAGGATTTCCAGTCTTCTGCTTCCTCATCCATAACATCACCCTCAGATTCTTCTTCCTCTTCCTCTTCATCTAAGCCTTCCCTTGCTTTGTCCCCTTCGACAACAACGATATCCGAACAAGGAACAATCAAACGGAAGTGGTCCTTGGCCTTGAGATATTCTGCAAATAGAGATAGGCAAAATTCAGACTTGTAGAAATTATTCTCAATCTGCGTAGCACAGAGCGCTAAGTATTTTCCAGAAAGTTCGTGGTCGATATAGTCTTGATAACGGCCGAATAAAGCCGAAAGGCAATTGGGTGCGGGCTCGAGAAGGTTTAAGATCGTCATAAACTGAAAGTGACACCATACTTGCCCAATGAGATTATTCTCCAATCACTCTACATGATTAGGGAGAAGGTCAACCTTTGCCTAAGAAACCTTATAAGGTACAAGACAACAAATTAAAAATCAGTAGACGGGTATAAATGAGGGAATTAAGCAAAGTAAAAGTACAGTCGAGACACATAATAAGGTCATCTGCAAAACCCTTCTGGGGTAAAAGATCTAGCTCAAGAGATCACCATCCGCCACAGATTATCAGGGCTTTAGACTTCCACCCTTGATAGTTGTTGGACAATCCTGCAAACACCTTTATCATTGGATATGAAGTGAAATTGAAGTATTAGAGTTTGACAATCCTAGCACAATTGTAAAGATAAAGAAAGTTTGACAAATCTAAGGAGATTTCCCATATCCAACCAATGATAAAAAAGACAGACCATAGAAGGTAAGAGTTTGGATTCAGCTGAAGCGGATACAAACCAAGTACTTCCCACATGAGCTAGAAGACCGGATCAATGGAAAACCTGATAAATCATAGCTGCTGGGAAGACAATATTAAGGCATCGTCAGGCACATTTTCGTCGGTATAAATGTCGGCATCCACAGGAACTGGTGAAATTTTAATTGACTTTGAGATGGAATATACTTCAGCATACTTCTCTATGTGGTGATCTATTGGCTGCCAGGGCACAGGCTTTCCAATTTGCTCAAAACTTTGCTTCCAAATTTTCGTCAAGTCGGTGAAGTTGTTGCGAGCCATAAGAATAGGGAAAACAAAACTACGAGGAGCAAAAAAAATAGGAACCAAAGACTTACATGTGAGGAAGAAATGATTTTAGACTGGCTATGGTTTAAGCATAAATCTAGAAGCGAGAAGATTCTAAAGATTCTAAAGAAGATTTCAGCCAACAACAATACCATCAGCAAGGGGATCAAGATTCTAAAGAAGAAGATTATTGTAGGTATGGCTTTGAGAAAGATCCAACTATCGGAAGTGCTGCGAGCAAACGGGGACGAGGCATAAAGTTCAACAGCGGCGCAGCTTGGCAGGTTGGTGCTTTAGGTTGAGCGCGAGCTGCTGAACTCGAGCAGTGGACTTTCCGGCATTGTTGAGAGCTGGGCTTGAAGAACAAGTCGAGAACCAGGTCTCTTTTATAGGGGTAATACGATGCTTGATCATGAAATCAAGAAAATCAAGTCAAATTTGGAGAACACTACAGAGGCAAGAAATCAAGAAAATTAGGTCGAATTCAGGACAGAAAGAGGCCAAGTCGGGCCTAAATAGAGTTAGGATGCAACTGGGCCATAAATTAAGGCAATTGTGATTGGGTCGGGTTGAAATCAAAACCGGTCGCGATGGAATTGGGTCAAACCCGATTTTGGGTGGATTTGAGCCTGAAGCTGGACCTAGTTTTGGGCTTTGGGTATTTTCCTTTGAAGAATTTTTCTCCTAAGATAGGTGTCTAAGAAATAGATCTGGGTTTTGAAAATTTTCTCTTAAGTATAACAAAATTATCTAAAGAGAAAATTTGGGGGCATTGTGGGGGTGGTCAACAATTATAACAAAAGAACCTAGCTAAATGAGGTAATGATTACTCAACGTGATTCAAGGACTCAGCGACAAGTGGCAGCACACTATTTGATTGAGGGGAGTAGAGTAAGGCCTAAGGCAAGTCTTGAAGTGTGCAGCGCAAGTTACTAGTTCGAGACTTGCAAGTTTGAGGTTAGTACTTCGAGTCCAAGTAATGATCCTCCTATAAATAGAAGGCTCGACAACTAGGTAACACATTTCATTTCAATTTGTCTACAACACTCGACTAAGAAAAATACTGACTTTGACATCGGAGAGTTTTCTCAGATACCCCCTTTTTTTCGAGCCAATGGTCAAACTTCAAAGTCAATGGTCAAACATCAAGTCATGGTCAAAAGAAGTTTCGCGATTGTTCTTGGTCAACTCCCTTTCCAGTCATAGTTCAATCAGAATTTTTCATCACCAACACCTATGCATCATCTTTCAAAATTTCTTCTTCTTCTTTTCCAAAATTTTAAGCAACTCAATGGCATACTCATGTGCATGTTAATTCCTCATGTTTCGCAAGAAATGATGCATCTCACTATAATTGCAACACAAATTGTTGTACCGTTTTCCAATCGACTGCTTATGATTGTCATTAGTCTTTGCTCTATGATAACTGCTGATGCTCCTTGCCTTAGCTTCTTTACTCCATCAATTTAATATGCAAGTAGAAGGGATTTTTTTTTCTCACATTCTTCATATCCAACACTTTCAATGCATGCCGGCATAAAATCCGAACAAAATTAAACTTCATGCAACTGCAAGTAATTTTACCAAATACTCTCGAGCAATACCATAATAAGATACTTTATATACATATTTCATCTCAGACTTGCTAACTTTATTAGCGACATAATCACCAATATTGTGTATTGTTGCTGGAAGAGTCTAAAAGCTTCTCGGGTATACATCAACTCTGCATGTTGCAACATTTCTACGATAGTAGATAAAACTAGAGAAGTTTACATCATTTTAAAATCAACAATTAATTCTTTGAGGGTACACACTCCTTTGCACGTTTCAACATCTCTACATTAGCAGATAATAGCGGAGAAGTTTACATCATGTTGAAGCCAACAATTAATTTTTCATGTCGTTGATAAGCCAAAACTTTCTCATAGTGTTCAAAGAAGCAGAACATGTCATAACTAGGCTTCAAGTATTTTTTTTTTTCAAAATATTATTTATACTTTCACTAGATTGTGTACTCATCATATCTGCAATAAAAATATGTCAGACATATACCAATGCCCATTTTTCTTTCACATCAAACAAATTCTTTAACCATTTATCCTGCTTGAGATTATGCTCCTCGAGGATATTACTCCATGTCAATAACCAATCATCTTCATCCTCATATTCATATACACACGTTCCAAAATCATGAGCAAATTGTTGTGTCCGTGAAACACATGACTCAACCTCTTTACAACATTTTGGTAAATACGCCAAATGCATAGTCTATGATAAATTATAGTAAATACTTCTGCTATTGCAGTAACCAGTGTTACAGATTAGTTTGTACATATGATTTTTGATTGCTTTCTAGACATCGCTCCAAGAAAAGTCTTAAAAATCCACTTAAAAGACTTGGTTGTTTCATCATATAATAGAGCTACACCAAACACCACTATTCACTTATGATGACTGACCCCAGCAAGTGGAGCAAATGGTTTACCATATACATTAGATTGATAAGTTGTGTCAAAAATGAACAACATCCCCAAAAATACCATAATCACTTATTGAACGTTCATTTGCCCAAAAAATATTTGTGATCATATCATCCTGATCAAGTTGCATTGAATAAAAAGAAGATAATCTATCCTCTTTCATTTTTGACAAAATTAGATAAAAACCCAAAAAACAAAGCTCCTATTAAGAAAAACTCATCCCTATATTTTCTTTTAATCTACACCCAATTCACATAATTGAACCTTCCTTATAGGTTTTAAATCTATAATTAAGATTTTTCACGTTTTTTAGTTTGACTTTTTTGCCCTTCTGATTGAATAAATAAAATATTCCATCAAATATAGCTGTTAACTATTTTTTGAATTTAAATATTTAGAATTTAATACAATCAATTTGATCCTTTTTTCTTTTTTTTTTTTTGAAAGAGAGGACGTCATATTTCATTGAGAAGTACTAATTGTTACAAAATAAATTGCTAAGTCCAGGAGGGACATGCCCACTCCAAGAAATTTGCAATCCTGAAGCCAAAGCATACTTAGCTAGCTTGTGAGCTAGCATATTTGATTCTCTATAATAAATTTGATCCTTGATTTTTCTCTTATTTAAAATGATTAATTGCCTTAATTATCCTATATTTCTTCCTTTCTGATGTGATCCATATATTTGCTATTTTTTAATAAATATGTTTGTGTATCATCATATTCTGTTATATTCCTATTATATAAATATTTCTCTTTCTCGACATGATTAAACATCCTCTCATTAAGGTATGTTATTTTGCTTATCCGTTCTAATAGGTGTAGTTATACAATCATTCCATATTCATTAATTTTATAAAATGGTCGAGTTAATGTAATTAGCCCATGTAAAATGTACTTGATGTAGATTGATTGCTTTAAGATTTTTTTTTTCCACCCCTACATTTTTCTCCACATAGGTGCCTGATTCTATGGGGTGGTCAAGGACCACATAATAGTTATGTGTAACTGTAGAGTTTGCTTAATATATAATTATCCCTTAATTTTGGCACATTGAATAATTTTGAATGTGCAAGAGTTTTTGCACTATAATTTAGCAAACTCATTATTATCATTCATTGTTTTACAATTGAAAATGAACTTTACAATATTAAGAAATTTATTTCTAATATCAAGGTAATTTAAATACACATTCTTTTTGAAGGAATAAACCTAAAAATTTATTGAAATAGGGACAATGAGTACAACCGTAAATGATGTTCATCCAGTATTGAAATAAAAAATTTTAAATTTGTTTTTACAATTGAAATATAAACTTTACATTTTCGAACCTAATATAAAGAACATTATAACACTTCATCCGTCATCTCGACTGGCACTTTGCAATGTAGTCTTCAAAAATCTCCCAACTACTAGTGTAATACCCCGGAAAATCCAAATTAAATTCCATGGTTTTTTAGAAATGATTTCACGATAGTAGGAGCGAGTACGAAGCTTGGAAAAGTTGTGGAATTAGTTCGAACGATTTTATTTTCGAAAACGAACGTTTTTAGGGGGTCAACAAAGTTGACTTTTTATACGTTCAAAATTTTGGAAAACTTCCTTCATGAAAGTTGTAGAGCTCGTCGATACGAGTTCGTGGACATGTGGAACGCATTATTCGGAGTTCGTATGATTAAGTTATGAATTTTTGAAATTTGGGAATTTTCTATAAATAGAGAAATTTTCCGAATTCTTTCTTTAAGGACAAAAAAAATGGGAAATTTGCGTTTTGGCCCCCCAGCTCTCTCCGTTCTCTCTCTCGTGCGTCCCTCAGACCCGACGGGTCGCGACCGACCCGACCCGGTCGGAAAGGCCACTTCCCGGACGCCACCGCCACCGGACCCGCACCAGACCGGCGCGCCTTGCCGAGCATAGCTGCTCTGTGGCCTCGCCCCGCCTCGCCGCTGCCTCCAAGCCGAGATCAAAGCCCGACCCAAGTGCAAAACGGACCCAGCCGGAAAACCACTTTTCCGGCGTTGCATGGGCCGATCGTTCACATTTTCGTGATCTCCTCCTTCCCCTGATCATCCCCATATAGGCCTTGCTTGACGATTTGGAGTGTGGAGTGAAAGATCACGAGTTGAAGATTTCGACGTCCCTGATTCAATCTGGAATCTGATCAGACGCACGAGATTAATCCAACTTCAACGCTTGATCTAGGACGATCTAGGCCAAACCAGACTTAGCTCCAGGTATGGAAGTCGATCACCCTTTCATTTTGAACCAGTTTGTAGTTGGTCACTTTGCCATCTGAGGTGGTTGACCGGCGTTGACCGCCGCGTTGACCGCCCACTGACCACCGCTTGTGGCGGCGCATCAGACCATATTTCGAGTTTTCATTATCTAGGCGATGATCTATGCATCCATACGAGCGTTTTGATATATAACATGGTCATGTTAGAAAAAGTTGATAAATAGTGGATTTTCGTTTTGACGTTACTATTTAACGTTTTTACGTTTATCTTCGGTTTACGATCTGTGAAGATCTGACCATCGGTTTTGCTTCAATTTTGGATATGTTGATCGTATGACTGTCCCGGTGACTTTGTGAGGTCACGGGCGAAGATCCGACCGTTGGATCTTCGTATAATTGAGAAATAGTGATTCGGAAGGCGATTCGTGAGAATCTGACCGTCGGATTTTCATATAATTTTGTGGAGATGTTAGTAAAGGCGATTCAGGAAGATCTGACCGTTGGATCTTCGTGATAATTTTGGAGGATGATCCTAAAGGCGATCCGTGAGGATCCGACCGTTGGATCATCATTAAATTCAGATCCGACCGTTGGATCATCGTTTAATTTGAATCTGAGCGTTGGATCGTCGTTTAATTACATATTTGAGTTGTTGGCTAAGTCAAGATCATTATTGGACTAGGTGATTGACGGTTTGAGTTGGTGGACGATTGTGGATCGTATTTTGAGCTGAATTGAAGACGCAGCGGGATTATCGAGGTGAGTAAACCTCACGTGGTTCATATTACGAACCCAATATATTTAATTGCTTTATTTTGCAATCATATGAACTATTGTTGGTGTATTAGACATTCCTGTGTGAATGTCTGTATATATATTATTACGTGAAATAATATGTATTGTTGGAGTTGTGTTGAGTTTATTGTTGAGAAACAATATATTGTGAGAGGTATTGAGTTTATTGTTGAGAAACAATATATTGTGAGAGGTGTTGAGTTTTATTGTTGAGGAACAATAAATTGTTGTGATCTGTGGAGATCACTAGGTCACGAGGTGACCATGGCATCTATTAGTGAATCACGCTCTCGTACCGGGCTGGTGGTTATTAATAGTATTAAATCGTAATCACGTCTGTGGCCGGACGAGTGGTTACGTTCAGTTAGAGCTCTAGTCTGTCTGCCAAATGTGGAGTGACCTTATGAGTGAAATTGAGAGTAACTCATAAGTGTCAATATATATATGGTAACCTTATGAGGGAAATTGAGAGTAACTCATAAGGGTCTATATATATATATGAGTCTGTCTACCAAATGTTGGGAAATCTTATGAGCGAATTTGAGAGTAACTCATAAGTGTCTATATATATATATGAGAGTGAGTGATCTTATGAGCTAAATTGAGAGTAACTCATAAGTGTCTACATATATATATGAGAGTGAGTGATCTTATGAGCTAAATTGAGAGTAACTCATAAGTGTCTATATATATATATGAGAGTGAGAAAGTAACGTGGGTTTGTGGTAGTCTTGAAATCTAATAAATCAACAGTTTTTTCTTGTTTACTCATACTGGCTGTAAAAAGCTTACCGGGTTTTGTGTTGTTGCAACTCCCGGTACACTATTCAAATTGTGTAGCGGGTAATCCTACAGGACAGGAGAACCAGGACGGTGATCGTGCGGTTAGAGCAATTGTTAGAGTTTTACAACAATTGTAAGTTGTGAGGTGTGTTATGCTCATTTGAGCTTTATAATATATTGTGAGAGTGAATTGTAATAATGAACTCGAAGTTTCGAGATTTGTTTTTTTGTAATTGTAATTATTCAGGTTTCGGATTTGAATTTATCATTCAAAATCCGGGGCGTGACAGTTTGGTATCAGAGCGTAAGGTGCATATTTGGTGATGTGTCAATACCTTCCGAGTGATGGCCCGTCTGCAGCGGATCCCCATCGTGTGCTCTTTGGTATTGGCTAAGTCATTGGGTATGCGTGAGTGTTGGGAGTTGTTTAGGCCGCTAGGTCGTTTAGGGAACGTGAATACATTCCCTATAGTATTGACTTGGTTAATATGAATTTGTATTTGACTTATACTGTGTTTTAAGTGTTATACAAGTATTAGCCAAGCATACTATACTCCTTAGGTGATGGATATTCGAAGGGGTTGTACTTAGAACCTTACAGTTGTCTTGTAGGTTCGTATGAGAATAAGTTCAGTGGCCGCGAGTTACAATCCTTGAGGAATAGGAACCTCTTGATTCAACTCTGTTAAGTCAACGAGGATTGTTTTATGGAAATGAGGTTCTTTTGATTGTTGAAGTGTTTGGTTGAAGGCATGGTCTGGACCTATGCTCGTCTGTAATGTGGATACGAGTATTAATCGATGGTAATTTTGCCTTTTTAAGTTGGATATACTAATGTTCTTGAATAGATTCTTGACTCATGTGGAGTTGTGAGTAGTGTTGCGGTTAGGGAAGGAATTATTGCGGTTACTTCTTCCTTGTGCTTGTAAGTTGTTAAGCAGGGTTTAAGGTGCGAGACAAGAATTTTATTTTGTGCTCGATGGTTAGAGAGGAGAGACCATTGTTTTGGGTTGTCGTTGAGTACTATAATTCCTTCAGAATCAGGATTGTTGGTAGAATTGGAATTAGTAGTAGTTTTGGTGATTCTGAATTTGAATTGAGTTCGCGAGATGTGTCTTATATACGTGGTTGATGTTACTTGCATCATTTTGGAACGATACGTTACGATTCACAAGGAAAACTGGATTTGAAATTTATTCATTTGAACACCATGGGTTGATGACCTGACCGTGACTTGTGAATATAGTTTTGTTCAAGTGAATGAAATTGAATTTTGTGGCCTTTGTGTGGTGAACTAGTTTTCTTAAGTTTTGGATCGTAGTATGGAGATGGGCTGCAGTGAATTTGAAGTTGTTGTGTGTTTTAAGTTTAAGTAGGCGGGACACTTAAAGTTTTGCAATGGAGTTGATTTTGGTGTAATTAATTGGGAGAGTTAGAATCAGTTCTTGTGAATGATGTTGGATGAGAGTGTGTGCCTTTGGTGATTGATTTTAGGTGTTATAGTTAAACGCAATTTCGGATATTGATTTTAGTGATTTTGTTAGGTATCCATAGTGGTTCAAGTGAATTACTATGTGATATGGAGTTTGATTTGATTTCTGAATCGCTAAATGTTAGGGATTGAATTGTGGTGAGTTTTTGTTGAAACAATTGATAGATGGAATTATCGAGATTCTATAAGAGTTGTAAGAGTAACTCTAAAAACGTGGGTTTTTCCTAGCTAACTCAGGATGTGTTTAGCTTTATAAATCCCTAATCCTATCGATGAAATTGTTGTGTTTGGTTTGACTCAGAGGATACTAGCTAGACCTCGATGCGACTTAATTGATTGTTGGATTCTTTTTGAGTGATTGTTTTTATTGCATCATTATGAAAGATGTGTGCAGTAGAGTTGTTTATGGTTTTGAAAACAGTATTGGGTGACCAAGGTTCGATCCTTGGTGTTGTTGTTGGTTAAACAAACAGGAAAGAAAACATGCACACCATCTTATTGAGTTTATTTTACAAAAAAAAAAAAAAAAAAAAAAAAAAAAAAAAAAGCGAGGACTATGCTATACTAAGCCTAGTCAGCAGCTCCGGATGGGTTGAGGCTGAGCTCAAGAGAAACGTTTGAGCCACTGTGGTAACCGCCTGAGCCACCAGAATAGTAACCAAAAGCGCTACCTTCCTCGGAAGTAGCCTTCAGGTTACCAAAAACGTCCTCGCCGTGCACGGGGAACAGAGGAAGAGTTTGAACCTCCTGGTGATCTCCTCCTCGTTGTTGCAGGGATGTTTGTCCTCCTGTTGTGCCAAAAGAGTTGTACTAGTATTAGTGTTGAAGTGTGAGGAAGAATATGAAACAGAATTTAAATCAAGAAATCCTTCATTACCAGTAGAATAGGTGGAACCAAAGTTGAGATCAATGGATCTACCATCATCAGTAGAACTAGTGGACCCAAAATTGATGTCAATGGATCCACCAGCTGGCCCAAAATTGATGTCGATGGATCCACCAGCACCAGTAGAACCAGTGGACCCAAAATTGAGATCAATGGATCTACCAGTACCAAGAGAACTAGTTCTCATGGGCACTGGAGCAGCCTGATTACACCTATTCATCTGCTTCTCTCGAGCCCTGACGTTCTGGAACCAAAAGTAAATGTTCTTACCCTCAACATACCCATACTGGTTCAGCTGGAGACAGATCTCGTGAATCTGCTCTGTAGTTGGGCACTTAAATCCCTTGACGTAGTAAAGATCCTTGAGGATTCTTATTTGTTCTGGAGTAGGAATCCACCTGGTACGGCTTCGCCAGAAATCCATGTTGGCACTACTTCCAGCTGCTTGGGTGTTTCCTCCCTCCTCTGTTGGTTGCTGTTGTTGTGGTTCCATTTGTTGCGGGGTTTGGAGCTCCATTAGTTGCAGAGTTCGTGGCTCTTGGGTCATGGGGTGAGAGGATGTGGAAATCGAGGAATACATGGTTTAGTGTTTGAGGGAGATTTTGTTAGAAGGATTGGAGTTGTTGAACTGGTGATTGGAGATCTGAGATTCTCAGAGGAAAGATGAGATCGAATCTTCAAATGGAAGAAAAGATCTGAGAAAGAAGGATTGAAGATTTGGAGGAAAAGATTGAAGATCTGAAAGTTCAGAGGAAAGATGGGATTGAATCAACTAGATGGGAGAGAAGATCAGAAGAGAAGGATTGAAATTGATGAAGAAAGGATTTGAGAAGAGAAAGGCTGAAGAGTTGAGAGAGAAAGGCTTGAGCTCGGAAGAAAATTTCTTTTCTTTTGGAGTGAACAGTTTTTCCCCAGAATGCACCTATTTATAGAACAAGGTGAGCAGATCTCCACCGTTGGATGAACGATCTCAGAATTTGAATCCACGCGTTGGATTAAAGTCATCCGAAAACCCGGAAAAGTTGTTGGCGCGTGGAGAGCGTGTAAGGGGACAGGCCGAACCTCGAGATGCTGTGGCAGACAGCTTTAGCCGAAAGCAGATTTGACTGCCGTAAATCACGGAAGGGATAAGCCGTGACACAAGTGGGCCGTACTTGGGCCTGTCTCGGATCAAGGCATCACTGTAGCTGTGGGTGGAGGCCTGATGGGCCGAGTTTCAGAAACAGTTTTGGACATGATGGGCCGAGTTTCTGAAACAGTTTTGGATACGTTGGGCTGGGTTTCTGCAACAGTCTTGGATGTTTTGGGCCGAATTGTTGAAACAGTTGAAACAGTTGGTTTAAATAAAAGGATTGGTATGGATAATAACGTGAGCAGCCGTGCTCGAGTGGTTGAGTGTACAGTTCGTGTACAAGAGGTCTGAGGTTCGAACCTCGCCTCTCGTTTATTTTTATTATGTTCGTTTATGACATAATAAGTATAAAATTTGTACACATTATATTAAGCACAGCTTGTGCTCCAGTGGTTGGGGGACAAAGGTTTCGTGCGGCAG